>NW_025534687.1:0-166236 GCF_020615455.1 Coregonus clupeaformis
ATGTGCACTGAGCTATAATAAGAACGGCTATTACTCCAGTACAGTAGGTGGCAGTGCAATGTCGGTTACGACGTTTCAGCCAATGAATGAACCATGAAAGAACAGAGGCAGTGTTTACGACTTCTTTACGACAAAATGGTCTTCATTTTCTCTGTTTACGTCCTTGTCCTGTTCAATCAGATGTATCCCTAATCTTTGCCGTGGCTCAATGTTGTTATTACTTTATTCAACCTAAAATGTCTAAACTACATTCGTTGAATGTGTTTCTTACTGCCCGATTAACTGCGGCTGCTGTGGACATATTTGGGGCAGTGGAGAAAACTATAACAGCGTACCAGGAAGAAGTCTCCAGATCAAAAGAGGAGAACGACCATCTACGGAAGCTGTTGCTAGATTTCGGTTTCAAACCTGATAGAGAATCACAAAGAGCAGGTGTGTAAGATTAATCAGCAACCTATGGTTCTGTAAATATTATTACGAGTATTAGCTAGCTAGTTAGAAAGGACAACCATAGGACAAGTTAATGACTGCTGAACTGTGCTGAACCTCAATTGTTATTAGCTAGCTAATCAGGCATCGGAATTAGATAGTTAACTAGCTAGCCAGTTTCTCAACACTTCTCAATGCTCTCTGTAATGTTAGTGAGAGTCTAGTGTGTAAATGTGTCGTGAGCTAAAGGGAAGAAGTAAAACTGAAGTGTGTTGATATGTCTCAACGGTAAGTAACTTCCCCATCTTTCCTTTCAGACCTCCAGCAGCTCACGCTACCTGTCTCTGGAGAGGAGGTTCCCTCTGAGCAGGAGTGGAGTGATCAAGAGGACACTGAGCCCATATTCATACCACCCTGTGTGGAAAGTGCCAGTGATCAGGACTCGCCCCAGAGCTCACACCTTTACCAAACTGGGAAGAACAGCAAGAAGGACTCCCTTCCCACCAATGCAACAGAACCGATCAAAATCAAACATGATGGAGAGGACTACGGGGCATCAGAATCAACCAGTAACTCTCAGACCATGTCAAAGTCAGAACGTACACGGACAGATAAAGGACAAAGTCCTCCAGACACTGAGACAACCAGTGAGCTGAAAGCACCAATGAGGGCTCAGACAGGTGATAGACCATACAAGTGTCCTGTGTGCAGGAAAGGGTTTACCAATAAGAACCATTTAAAAACGCATCAGAGAATTCACACAGTGGAGAGGCCACATTGGTGCAAAGAATGTGGCAAGTGCTTCAACCGCAAGGGGGACCTGGGCACGCACATGAGGACTCACACAGGAGAGAAACCGTACCAGTGCAGCGTTTGTGGCAAAAGCTTCCGGCGAAACCGACTGAATGAGCATATGAGGGTACACACAGGGGAAAGACCCTATCAGTGTGCCGACTGTGAGAAGGGCTTTATTTCAGTAAGTGACCTAAAACGCCACCAGCGTATTCACACGGGAGAGAAGCCGTTTCGGTGCAACAGTTGCGGCAAATGCTTCAGTCAGATGACAACCTTGAAAAAACATATGAGGACTGTTCATAAGAAGGTTAAATTGCAGAGCAGTGAGGAAAGCCCAGATCTCTGCTAGCATTAGGGACTCCTGTTCATTTATGTGATAATGACAAACAGCACAGGACATATCTTATGTTAACTTGGTACCATCTGCGTGTGCTTTAGACAATTTCTCTGACTATCGCTGTCAATCATTCATGCAATTTTGTGTGTTGGAAATCTCTTCTACAGATCTGCTGCTTTCTGTCAGGACACTGCTCTAACACCAAGATCTTCCAGATAACAATCATAATATATTGTTCTTACTTGACATTAAAGTGGATATACTGGGGGCTTTCAAACTTTGTGCGAACATTGATAGAATTAAATAAATAAAAAATTGGAAGGGTGCTCATATTTGTCCTGTTACACACAAGTGTGTAATGGAAATGTTTCTTGCATATCCCAACTGCCCTTAGACACCCGCAGTGAGTGGGGTCACGGCCAGGGTCGCCATTGTCCAGCGCCCCTGGAGCAATTGGGGTTAAGTGCCTTGCTCAAGGGCACAGCGACAGATTTCGGCTGGCCCAACACTCTAACCCCGAGGCTACCTGCCGCCCAATTTCGGAACAGTCCAAAGCAAGTGCATAAGCCTGCAACTCATTGATATGACCAAACTCTTGGGGTTGGTTTCCTAGACACAGATTATGCCTAGTCCTGGACCAAAACAAACTTTCAACAGTTTCTCCAAAAATAATGATTTTGAATCCAGGACTAGTTTTAACCTGTATTCGGGAAACCGGCCTTTGGTATTTTTGTTTGAGATGTTTTGCCAAGCCTAATGTTGGGCATATAAATGGGTTGTTAATCAGAGCAATGAACTAAAAGGACATACTGTCCAAAAGACTGTTTGTCATATCCTGTATGTACCCTGAATATACACAAAGACATCTATCAAGGTAAAATAGTTAAATTGTTTACTATTATTATTATCTTTATGATAAATATTCACTTTTTCATTTGTTTCTGTAACCCACTTTATCATGTATGATTTACGTAGATAATTGCCTTCCATACTTGAATTTTATAGTCTTACTGAATGCTCCCTATGACTTCTGTGAGTGGCTGACTTGTTCAATAGTGTCATGTGTTCTTCAGCTCAGGTAAATATTGTAAACTACTATGTAGTTAATCAAGTTATGTAGGTATGATTTTTCTTGTTCATTACAGATTATATTCTACATTATCATCTATTACAGATGGACTTTGTACTACATTATATTAATTTATTCAAATATTAAGTGCATGAGCCTATAACCTCTTGACACAACCAACAATCTTGGTATTTTCCTTTGAGGTGCTTTGCTTGTAGTATGGTTTCATAATCAGATAAATGAAAAAGGACATACTGTGTACAACACCTCCTGATGCATGTCCTTAAATATGCACACGAGGGCTATGAACTACTTCCCCGATAAGTCATTATATTGGTCAATTCAAGTAGCAGTACGAGGCGTGAGAGCAAGTATCGTTCTCTATTGGACGAGAGCAACTTCTTGCTTCAAACCGATTTTAAACAGCCAACGTGCGCGCGTCTGTCTCCAGCTTCGGAGCGCCGCCGTCCGCGTCCACACCACTGCGCTTCCGTGGATCCAACATTCCGTCTGTCTCACGTGCTTTGTGAATATAAAAGCTCTCTGTTTCCCTTCATCATGTGTAGTGTGTCACCAGACAAACGGCGAAAGATGGAGTCGGCGTTGGAGCAGCTGAAGAAATACACGGTGGTCGTGGCGGACACCGGAGACTTCAATGGTAACAGATTGGATTGACCCCTATGGCACTAGCCAAGGCCAGGCAGGCATTACCTATACTAGCTCAACACATTGATATAACATGTTGCTAGGGTTATAGCTGCGCTAGCTAACGTTACTTAACGTAATTTTTCATAAACCTGCTTAGGGTCTCCTCGACTATTAATTCCGATAAACTTCTAATGACCTGTTTTTTTTAGCTTTGACACTAATGTTGCTAGCTAGCTGTCTTATCATGTCTGCTGGTTTGGCTAATGATTAACTTACTTCCTTCTTGGCTAGCTAGTTATGACCACGGCTCTTGCACGTTTCATGCATTACAACTTGTTAGCTAGCTAGCTAACTATGGGAAGAGCTATATAGCTCTGGCTAGGGGTTTCTATTTTCAGGTGTTGTCTAATTTGAAAGACTGGTTGTGAGCTATCAAATAGGTATTGCAATTAAAACAGTGCATGCACGTTGACGCTGTCACGCCCAACTAGTCAACATTGGTTCTCCCACGTTACGCTAGGTTTAGTTAAATAACACCTTTTATGTGAAGAAGAGAACCTAAAATACCACATTCAGCATAGTTGGTTAACTACATATGATTTATACAAATGCCATGTTGACTGCCATTTGTCATCCAGATATTCACAGCTGGTTCCTCCATTGATTGAATAAGGAAGTAGTAATGATGTAATCCAATAGTTAATTCCATTGGCGCAAAACAAACATTTCCTCATGCTTGATCTGCAAGTCAGGATGACAAGACAGAAACGGTCTGCCTACCACAGGGTAACGTTAACAAGGCTGAAATGGGGCAAACTGTAAGTGGATAGGCTTTGATGACATGCTGCTTCACAGTCTACACAGAATGTTTAATTTTCTTCTCAGGATAAGTGAAGGTGCGATGGAGCTCCACAGAATTTGATCTCTGAATGCAGGGGTCTTTAGAACGGGGTTATTTTCAAATGTCTGCTCACTCTAAAGAAAATACATTCTTACAGGTTTTCCTGCAACACAGTGTGATATCTATAGGACCAGTCACTCAGTCAAATAGGCTACTATGAATCTGAAGATTGACCAATGTATCAGTGACCTTGCTTCATGCCTCAGCAGTTCCGTTTTTAGACTGTGGTGAGAGGAACCTCGATGTAGCCATAGGCCCAATTTAATGTTGTGAAAGGGTGCACTTGGCCAAATCCCATTGTGAAAGGACCTCACTGGCCAACTCTTGTGAGATGCGGTGCAGTCATTGGCCAACTGGTTTGGACAGTGGTTTGAAGACTGTGAAACCTGTTTACTGCAATACTGAAGGACAGAGGTGAACCCCACCATTTAGTATTCTATGGTGCTCTTCTCATGGTGCCACAGTCATTTTACCAGTGGGTCATGTTCAGTAGGATTTAAACGTTTAAAAACTTGATCAAGTTCAATTAGAAGCTCGCGTCTGGCATATTGTGTATGATTTTTTTTTCTTCTCCATATTGCAAAGCCTAATACTGTTGTCCACCTTAGCTATGTTAAGTTATTATAAAGCTGACTCGTGATGGCTTTTTTTTTTTAACAGTAAGTGTGGCCTCATTGACTATCTTTTGTTGGCATGCAGAATGGTGAACAGCTCAGTAAGTTGTACAATTCTTCCGTTATCCCCAAATGTGAGGGTGTATATTTCCTGTCTCTTTCAATGTAATAAATGCGGCAGATTACATTGTCACAGAACATTATTTCTTGCCAGTTGCTGTGTCTTTGTTCAAATGGGGGTGGTTCGTGTATCTTATCTTACGGTTGGTGTCTGTCTCAGTGTAGGCTTACATGGCTAGACTGTTGATTAGCTAAGCCTTTATTCCTTCAAGAAAATACCTCCCCAACAGACATTAGGGGAGTCCTGTTTTCTGCTGTGAGGATCACAGAAAGAAACGATAACATTGAAACATTTTGATGTTTGAACACTTGTGCATCCATAATTTCTCCAAAAGGAACACACTTTTGCTGTCTTTACCTTCCCTTGAATGCTGTAAAACCCACACCTGTCAATCTTCTGTCAAATATTCACTGGTTGCAAGCACAAGCTTGTTCAAATCAAGCAACACCTTTTTCTTGCCCATGTGAAATTGGTCAGTGCATGGATAAAAGTGCAGCCCCATACTCTTGCTTAGCCATGTGGGAAACGCATGGTTACTCAAGTGTTTATGCATGGCAGTCATCTGGTGTGAAAAACAATTTGGAGGGTAGTATGCAAATTGCAGAAACACTTTAGCCTGAAGTTGCCCTTTTAATATGCCATGTTACTTTGGAACTGCTTTTGTAACTTCTGTAATTACTGAACTACATGTGGTAATTGCAGATATGGCACATAATCATTGAACTGTAGTGAAAGGATGCTGCAATTTCAGTTTCAAATTGGGTACATGTTATATAGAATTCTGATGTATTAATAACTACTTGATATTTGTGCAATGTGATGTGTAGGCTTAATCCGAATAGCTGAACCCCTGGGGTACGACTCGCGTTCTCATTGTGCAGTTACACAATCTGGCTTGACAGTAGCGCAAAAAGTGAATCTAAAGCTCTTGATATGGAGAACAGTGTCTGCATGTCTTCCACCAATGTCTTTTCTGACGGCCTGGATATTCAATCTTTCTCAAAAGACCTGCAACAGATAATTCAGCTACCAGAAGTTCATACTGTTCATTCACAAACCGCTTGTTTTTGGATATGCTGTTTTGAATAGTTAAAATCACTGTCATAATGGCGTTAACATAGGTGGCTGTGGGAATGGATTGCAAATTGCTGCCTATGATGATAGAAGCATCCATAAGAAAGGGCTGGCTAAAAGAGTAGGCTATTTGAACGGAGTGAGATAGTTAGAGCCTAGAATGTTTTTCCCCCCCAGAGAAACACAGGGTGCCTTTGTGCTTCATTGTGTAGCCTACTCTCTGTCAGTGGCAGAAGCTTGGCCAGCTGGTCTAAAGCCCATCGACACAGGCCTCCCTCACTAGCTGTCCAGCTGACACAGCACATCACAACGATGGGAGGACACTACAGTTTTGATTAGTATAACAGGAGAGTACCCTGATCTCCGAAGTAGGCTAACAAGGCTATAGTAAAGGCCCTTGCCAGTGCAAAGTAGGGAAAGCAAACCATTTTTGAGTTGTAACTTGAAGATAAACAAACATTTTTAGCATTGCAATGTCTGAGGAACAGGAAAATGTGGGTTTGATTCTAAATACAAAATGTCACTCTTTCTCCAATGACACAATCCGTGAGGCACTCTGCATTAGCTATACACCTGGATAGGATGCATGACTGCTAGACTACCTCACAGGCTAAAAGTATTTAACCTTGAATGTGTCTTTTGAACATCTGGTGTCATTCTTCTACTGCAGTGTGTTGCAGGTAGACGATAGGCTGTTTTCTCCACCCACCTCTTCCCTCCCAATGTTCTGCTTTGGTTGAGTGCAGTTGGCTTGTATGTACAGTAGAGGTCACTGTTGGTTGAGACCGGTGCTTCTGGACCAGTCCAGCGCAATCTCGTTCTGTCTCCTGTAGAAGTGAATTTATTTAATATAAGCAATATCTGAATGGACCTTTTCTACTGAATTATCTGGGCCGATGCCAGTTATTTCACAGCTAAACAGCTCAAGATAGTATTGTCCATTGGTGAATAAAGATGTCATTTGAAGGCTTGTGTGTACCTTGGGACTAAAGGCGCCCGCATGCTTCTCTGCCGAAACAGTTTGGTTGAGTTCATGCCTATATTATGACGGTTTTTTGTTTTGGACTTCGGTGAGGATTTCTTTTTCGGCTGGTCGGGCACTTTTTTTATTTTTCTCTATTGGCGAGACTAAGTCTACGCCCCTTAGTAGGTGATTGGTCAACAGTAGGGATTCTTCAATAAAGTATTTGTCATTAAACTCTATTTCATGCACATTTTTTCTTTGAGAAATACTGCACCAAACAGATGTAAAATTGCATGACTAAGATCTCCTTTGCAAAAACGTCACCTTGCGAAATCTGTCAATTTTTTTATCTTGGATTAATTCTGATTTTATTTTGAGGAAGTGTATACTGGCTACGGTGTCTCAATGGACAAACAGTACTATGGCTGCTTGGAAAAAAGCGAAGGTCTTTTTAAGGGAGTATTTAAGCACTTGTTCAGCTAAGCGCCAGCTGACCTGAAGCATGCTGACGCCTTATCACTGCATGGTTTGTTTCTGGGAAGCTTCTAGCAGTTCACCTCATGTTACTGTCTTAAGCGCAAACGTATGAATGTCACACTGACGTGTGAGAAACTGGAATGTCAAGTTGACACTGAGCTACGTTTACTCCTAGAGAGTAGAGAAGCCTTGACCTTCCAATCACAACTGGCACAGGGCAGCTCTTCATTGGCTTGGCTGGGTGTTGAATGGCACCTTTTATAGGTTCGGGTTGGTGTCAATCACCCTGAATGCCACCTTTTCTTGTGAAGTCGGTGCATTTTGTGATTGAATGCGGACTGGTAACCATCCTTCGACTGCACCTGGAATGCGGTTTCAACTTTCAAGAGGCGCTAGGCCTTTTCCTCCTCATGTGAATCAATAGCTCTGAAGTAGTTCTAACGTTACCATGACCACCAGGTGTGATGTCCCAACAAGAGACTTGAGAATGTTGCATTTTTTTATTTTTTATTTTTTATTTCACCTTTATTTAACCAGGTAAACCAGTTGAGAACAAGTTCTCATTTACAACTGCGACCTGGCCAAGATAAAGCAAAGCAGTGCGATTAAAAACAACAACACAGAGTTACATATGGGGGTAAAACAAAACAAAGTCAAAATACAACAGAAATACATATAATATACAGTGTGTGCAAATTTAGCAAGTTATGGAGGTAAGGCAATAAAATAGGCTATAGTGCAAAATAATTACAATTAGTATTAACACTGGAATGATAGATGTGCAAGAGATGATGTGCAAATAGAGTTACTGGGGTACAAATGAGCAAAATAAATAACAATATAGGGATGAGGTAGTTGGGCGGGCTAATTTCAGATGGGCTGTGTACAGGTGCAGTGATCGGTAAGGTGCTCTGACAACTGATGCTTAAAGTTAGTGAGGGAGATAAGTGTCTCCAGCTTCAGAGATTTTTGCAATTTGTTCCAGTCATTGGCAGCAGAGAACTGGAAGGGAATTGCGGCCAAAGGAGGTGTTGGCTTTGGGGATGACCAGTGAGATATACCCGGCTGGAGCCGCAGACTACGGGTGGGTGTTGCTATGGTGACCAATGAGCTAAGATAAGGCGGATTTGCCTAGCAGTGATTTATAGATGGCCTGGAGCCAGTGGGTTTGGCGACTGAATATGTAGTGAGGACCAGCCAACAAGAGCGTACAGGTCACAGTGGTGGGTATTATATGGGGCTTTGGAGACAAAACGGATGGCACTGTGATAGACTACATCCAATTTGCTGAGTAGAGTGTTGGAGGCTTTTTTGTAAATGACATCGCCGAAGTCAAGGATCGGTAGGATAGTCAGTTTTACGAGGGCATGTTTGGCAGCATGAGTGAAGGAGGCTTTGTTGCGAAATAGGAAGCCGATTCTAGATTTAACTTTGGATTGGAGATTCTTTATGTGAGTCTGGAAGGAGAGTTTACAGTCTAACCAGACACCTAGATATTTGTAGTTGTCCACATACTCTAGGTCAGACCCGTCGAGAGTAGTGATTCTAGTCGGGTGGGCGGGTGCCAGCAGCGTTCGATTGAAGAGCATGCATTTAGTTTTACTAGTGTTTAAAGAGCAGTTGGAGGCTACTGAAGGAGTGTTGTATGGCATTGAAGCTCGTTTGGAGGTTTGTTAACACAGTGTCCAATGAAGGGCCAGATGTATACAAAATGGTGTCGTCTGCGTAGAGGTGGATCTGAGAGTCACCAGCAGCAAGAGCGACGTCATTGATATACACAGAGAAAAGAGTCGGCCCAAGAATTGAACCCTGTGGCACCCCCATAGAGACTGCCATAGGTCCAGACAACAGGCCCTCCGATTTGACACATTGAACTCTATCTGAGAAGTAGTTGGTGAACCAGGCGAGGCAGTCATTTGAGAAACCAAGGCAATTTGGTCTGCCAATAAGAATGCGGTGGTTGACAGAGTCGAAAGCCTTGGCCAGGTCAATGAAAACGGCTGCACAGTACTGTCTATTATCGATCGCGGTTATAATATCGTTTAGGACCTTGAGCGTGGCTGAAGTGCACCCATGACCAGCTCGGAAACCGGATTGCATAGCGGAGAAGGTACGGTGGGATTCGAAATGGTCGGTGATCTGTTTGTTGACTTGGCTTTCAAAAACTTTTTGAAAGGCAGGGCAGGATGGATATGGGTCTGTAACAGTTTGGATCTAGAGTGTCACCCCCTTTGAAGAGGGGGATGACCGCGGCAGCTTTCAATCTCTGGGGATCTCAGACGTTACGAAAGAGAGGTTGAACAGGCTAGTAATAGGGGTTGCGACAATTTCGCGGCTAGTTTTAGAAAGAAAGGGTCCAGATTGTCTAGCCCAGATGATTTGTAGGGGTCCAGATTTTGCAGCTCTTTTAGAACATCAGCTGTCTGGATTTGTGTGAAGGAGAAGCGGGGGGCATGGGCAAGTTGCAGCGGAGGGTGCAGAGCTGGTGGCCGGGGTAGTGGTAGCCAGGTGGAAAGCATGGCCAGCTGTAGCAAAATGCTTGTTGAAATTCTCGATTATTGTAGATTTATCGGTGGTGATAGTGTTTCCTAGCCTCAGTGCAGTGGGCAGCTGGGAGGAAGTGCTCTTATTCTCCATGGACTTTACAGTGTCCCAAAACTTTTTGGAGTTAGTGCTACAGGATGCAAATTTCTGTTTGAAAAAGTTAGCCTTTGCTTTCCTAACTGCTTGTGTATATTGGTTCCTAACTTCCCTGAAAAGTTGCATATCGCGGGGGCTATTTGATGCTAATGCAGTACGCCACAGGATGTTTTTGTGCTGGTCAAGGGCAGTCAAGTCTGAGGAGAACCAGGGGCTATATCTGTTCTTAGTTCTATATTTTTTGAATGGGGCATGTCTATTTAAGATTGAGAGGAAATTACTTTAAAGAACAACCAGGCATCCTCTACTGATGGAATGAGATCTATATCCATCCAGGATACCTGGGCCAGGTCAATTAGGAAGGCCTGCTCGCTGAAGTGTTTTTGGGAGCGTTTGACAGTGATGAGGGTGGTCGTTTGACCGCCGGACCCGTACGGACGCAGGCAATAAGGCAGTGATCGCTGAGATCCTGGTTGAAGACAGCGGAGGTGTATTTAGAGGGTAAATTAGTCAGGATGATATCTATGAGGGTACCCATGTTTACGGATTTAGGGTTGTACCTGGTAGGTTCGTTGATAATTTGTGAGATTGAGGGCATCTAGTTTAGATTGTAGGATGGCCGGGGTGTTAAGCATATCCCAATTTAGGTCACCATATAGGCCTACAGCATATTGTCTAGTGAGGATATGAACGCCTAGTGTGTTGACTAATATACCATGTGACTAGTTGTGAGCTGCTCTTAACTTGTGTTGTCTCTCTCCCACTTCTCTGAGCAGCCATTGAAGAGTACAAGCCCCAGGATGCCACCACCAACCCCTCCCTCATCCTGGCCGCTGCCAAGATGGCCGCCTACCAGCATCTGGTCGACCAGGCCATCAAATACGGCATCGCCAAGGGCGGGTAAGATGGGCACTCGCAAATGTATACAACCCCTATCATTTCAATGACTGGTAAAATACGCTCAAATGTAATCATATTGCAACTCTGCACTGCTTCTACACTTATACAGTAGTTCAGTGACTCAACTGACCTCTCCTTTTAAACAATGGGATTTTGCGTGAACAAAGCAGGCGTTTGCCATTGTTTGCTCAAGATAAGTGCCCTGAGGGTGCTGATCCGTCTGCCTTGCCTCACACATGCCTGCAAATTATACATGTATTTCACGGTCGCTTCACCCCGTTGTTATGAACGTTGTCTTGGTGACTGACAATCAACTTTGAGGCGTCCATTCATTCGACATTGGCGCTAATGATTTAGTCTAAACTACACTATAGTAAATAATGTAATTTCCAAGCCACTCAAGTAAATCTGACGACATCACAGTTTTGGGGTTTCCTATTAATTATTTGCCTTGTTTAGGAATGTCATTGTATTTCCAAGCCCCTATAATGCACTTTAGAGAATCTTAATCAGTGCCAATTGAGAATGCATTGAGTAGAACTGACGTGAAATCCATTAATACTGGAAAGTGAATGAACATTTCAAGTTCATTACAGCACATAATAAACTGGGTGGTTCGAGCCCTGAATGCTGATTGGCTGACAGCTGTGGTATATCAGACCGTATACCACGGGTATGACAAAACATCTATTTTTACTGCTCTAATTACATTGGTAACCAGGTTATAATAGCAATAAGGCACCCCTTTTTCCAAAATCTGTTACGTTACAGCCTTATTATAAAATGGGTTAAGTTAATTTTTTTCTAAATCGATCTACACACAATATCACATAATGACAAAGCAAAAACAGGTTTTTATATTTTTTTCCAAATGTATTACAAATAAAACTGATACCTTATTTACATACGTTTTCAGACCATTTGCTATGAGACTCAAAATTGAGCTCAGGTGCATCATGTTTCCATTGTTCATCCTTTATGGTTCTACAACTTGATTGGAGTCCACCTGTGGTAAATTCAATTGATTTGGAAAGGCACACACCTGTCTATATCAGGTCCCACAGTCGACAGTTCATGTCAGTGCAAAAACCAAGCCACAAGGTCGACGGAATTGTCTGTCGAGGCACAGATCTAGGGAAGGGTACCAGAACTTTTCTGCAGCATTGAAGGTCCCCAAGAACACCGTGGCCTCCATCATTCTTAAATGGAAGAAGTTTGGAACCACCAAGACTCTTCCTAGAGCTGGCCGCTCAGCCAAACTGAGCAATCAGGGGAGAAGGGCCTTGGTCAGGGTGGTGACCAATAACCTGATGGTCACTCTGACAGAGCTCTAGAGTTCCTCTGTGGAGATGGGAGAACCTTCCAGAAGGACAACCATCTCTGCAGTTCTCCACCAATCAGGCCTTTATGGTAGAGTGGCCAAACAGAAGCCACTCCTCAGTAAATGGCACATGACAGCCCGCTTGGCGTTTTGCCAAAAGGCACCTTAAGGACTCTCAGACCATGAGAAACAAGATTCTCTGGTCTGATTAAACTCTTTGGCCTGAATGCCAAGCGTCACGTCTGGAGGAAACCTGGCACCATCCCTAAGGTGAAGCATGGTGGTGGCAGCATCATGCAGTGGGGATGTTCACCTTCCAACAGTACAACAACCCTAAGCACACAGCCAAGACAACACTAGAGTGGCTTCAGGAGTGGCCCAGCCAGAGCCCGGACATGAACCCGATCGAACATCTCTGGAGAGACCTGAAAATACCTGTGCAGCAATGCTCCCCCTCCAACCTGACAGCGCTTGAGAGGATCTGCACAGAAGAATGGGAGAAACTCCCCAAATACAGGTGTGTCAAGCTTGTAGGGTCATACCCAAGAAGACTCGAGGCTGTAATCGCAGCCAAAGGTGCTTCAACAAAGTACTGAGTAAATGGTCTGAAATACTTATGTAAATGTGATATTTCTGTTTTTTTGCAACAATTTCAAAACTTGTTTTTGCTTAGTCATTATGGGTTATTGTGTGTAGATTTGGGGGGGTCTGAATACTTTCCGAATGCACTGTGCTAAGGGCTGTATCCAGGCACTCCGCGTTACGTCGCGCGTAAACACAGCTCTTAGCCGTGGTATATTGGCCATATACCACACCCCCTCGGGCCTTATTGCATAAATATACACTAAGTATACAAAACATTATGAACACCTGCTCTTTCCATGACACAGACTGACCAGGTGAAAGCTGTGATCCCTTATTGATGCCACTTGTTAGATCTACTTCAATCAGTGTAGATGAAGGGGAGTAGACGGGTTAAATAACATTTGAAGCCTTGAGACAATTGAGACATGGATTGTGTGTGCCATTCAGAGGGTGAATGGGCAAGACCAAAACATGTGAGTGCCTTTGAATGGGGTAGGTGCCAGGCGGACCGGTTTGTGTCAAGAACTGCAATGGTTCTGGGTTTTTCACGCTCAAGTTTCCCATGTGGATCAAGAATGGTCCACCACCCAAAGGACATCCAGCCAACCTGACACAACTGTGGGACTCATTGGAGTCAACACGGGCCAGCATCCCTGTGGAAAGCTTTTGACACCTTGTCAAGTCCATGGCCCGACGAATTGAGGCTGTTCTGAGGGGGGTGCAGCTCAATATTTGGAAGGTGTTCCTAATGTTTGGTATACTCGGTGTAAGTGATTTACTTGCTTAATATATAAAGCCTTGGTCTACTGCTGAAAGCTATGATCACACTTGTGCTGTGCTTGAGCTATTGCACCTCACTAGTATCCTGTTTCTCTGTCCACCAGACCTGAAGAGGAGCAGGTGACCAACACCATGGACAAGCTGTTTGTGAGCTTCGGCCTGGAGATCCTCAAGAAGATCCCAGGCAGGGTTTCCACGGAGGTGGACGCCAGGTACGAGGAAAGCCCCCTGCTCCGCTCGGGCCCACGGGAGCCGGAGTGATGTGGCTACTCCTGTCTTTTCTACCTAAGTGGCTCATGGCTTTGTACCTGCCGATACCAGCTATCAACGTCTGAACATAGGAGTTTCAGGGATTCTTACTTTTGGAGTGAGACAAGACCCAACCCCTCAAAAAATAGAATAATTGATCATGCCCACATGGCTATGGGGAGGTAAATGGTTCTTGTGAAATTGCAGTTGTGGCAAATATGTACACTTTAACAAAGTCGTGTTTTTCTGCATGCCTCAAATGCATCCTGGAGCCTTTTTATAGATCAGGGTAGCAAATTGATCCTTTAACTTGTTGACTCCAATATCTGACTGAACAAAGTATTTGAAGTCCACATAAAATGGCTCTACCAAATAGGAATCATTCATAGTGTTAATATTTAGATGATTGACTAACTCACCCCCCCCACCACTTGACATTAGGCTTTCGTACGATAAGGATGAGATGGTGGCTCGGGCCCTGCGGATCATTGCCTTGTACGAAGAAGCCGGTATCAAGAAGGACCGTGTTCTCATCAAGCTCTCCTCCACATGGGAAGGCATCCAGGCTGGCAGGTGTGTGTGAGATGGAGAGGGAGGGAAGGAAATCAGTCATCTACCTTTTTATAGGTGCATTTCTTCACCTGTCATCTGGGCCCAGTTTTTCAAAAGTTATCTAACTGCATTTTGCCTATCGGATAGGATTAAATGCATAGAAATGGAATGAATAGAACAAGACTTCCCATTCAAGTCAATGATAATTTTTTTTCTGTTCTATTTGTATGCATTTAATCCTAACCGATAGGCGAAATCCAGTTAGATAACTTTTGAAAAACTGGGCCGAAATGATGACTACTGTAGCTGTGTATATATGCAGATCTTGGTGGAATGTAGATGATAACAAACATGATAATATTAGGTCTTCTGTTGGTACACAGTAAAAAGTGGAATGTTTTCCAAACATCCTGTTCTTTTGACTTGGTTTGTTTAGCCAAAACTGGTGTAATTTGATAATACAAATGGTAAACAGCAAATGGTTAAATTTACCTGCTATGTTCTGTCAGTTTACCTCTTACATCTAACCTATGAATTATTTTGGTGTCAGTCAGTCTCTATAGGAAATGTTGGTTTTGACAGCCATGGAAGCTTAGTGAAGCTCTGCTGTTAAGACTGTGCTTTAATGTGCCCGACTGAATGGGTGTACCTGCAGGGAGCTGGAGGAGAAGCACGGGGTTCACTGCAACATGACCCTGCTGTTCTCCTTCGCCCAGGCAGTGGCCTGCGCCGAGGCCAAGGTCACCCTCATCTCACCCTTTGTGGGGCGCATCATGGACTGGTACAAGGAGAACACGGCCCAGAAGAGCTACGAACCCCATGAGGACCCAGGTATGGGCTGACTGATCCATCGTTTGATAGGACAACCGAACACTCATGCTAGCAACTTTAAGTTGGACTCAACAGTCCCAGACCTTACGAATATAATTAAATAAGATGCCTGACGAGTTAGAGGTATTTATTGACTTCATTACTGCTCTGGAGTGGCTTTATTAACCATAAACCTCTTTATTTTATTATTCTCTTCACTCAGGTGTGATCAGTGTGACTAAGATCTACAACCACTACAAGAAGTATGACTACACCACGGTGGTGATGGGAGCTTCCTTCAGGAACACTGGGGAGGTCAAGGCCCTGGCCGGCTGTGACCTGCTTACCATTTCCCCCAGCCTGCTGGGAGAGCTGAGCAAGGACCACAGCGCCATCACGCCAATGCTCACGGTTCAGAAAGGTAATGGGACTCATTGCTACCCCTTACCGGACACTAGTATAATGAGCTCACACTGCCCCTCCCTATAACCGTTAGGAAGTGTTATGATGAGTTTCTCTGGTATCGAGTACTTCAGGATGTAAGAGAATAGTTAAACCCTTAGATGGAGAGTTGATTCATAGTTATTTAATATTACAGTACTGGATTCACATGACAAGCGGTACGGGCGTAGCCTATTGTCATCCGAATGACTTGCATAGAAAAGCTCTGTTTATATAATGCTTTCCGAGCTAATTCCATCCAACAGTTGCCAACCATTATTGAGTTTCACTCATCTCTTACAATAGGATCCCCCTACATGGTATCGTGTGGCACCCTAGCCAGGATATTCCATCATGTACTCCTTCTAAGATTAGCACAATTGGCCCCCAAGCTATCTTGGCACGCAGACCTTCTGGCACCAACCAGTGACAGAAATAGGGCTGATGATGTGTGTCATGCACCAAACGTAATGTTTTCTCAGTAATTGACCATACACAGAAAGCAGAGGTTAAAAATGTACTGTATGAATCAGCACTATTTCAAGATATATATATATATATATAAAATTTGAATTGGTGAGAATCGTCATGCAGTTCAAGGAAAGCTGGTAAAATCGGTGTACTTCAAAGACCCCTTGAGTAGAATCTGAGCCCCATAGTTTAACCTCAAAGCAGGTCAAAGACAAGTTAATTTTTTTTTATTTTTTGTAAAGATGTTGGTTAGACACCTAAGGAGAACTTGCTGAGGCCACTTGAACATTGGTT
This sequence comes from Coregonus clupeaformis, assembly GCF_020615455.1. NCBI lineage: Eukaryota > Metazoa > Chordata > Actinopteri > Salmoniformes > Salmonidae > Coregonus > Coregonus clupeaformis. The sequence goes on from NW_025534687.1 coordinate 16,473, forward strand.
ATGCAATCACTTATGAGTAGGAATGTCTCGTAACCATCTGTCTAGTCCCAAGAATTTGAACCTCAAGCCCAACAAAATGGCTGTACTTCACAAACCTACAGGGCAAAACCAATTGATTGCCATGTATTTAGGAGCTCCAGTGTATTTCAATGCCTGGTTAATCTGAGGCTTCTCAAATGTCTTTAAATTGATGCTTGTGTCTTCCCCTGGGCCAGGTCTGCATTAAAATGAGGTATATTTATCCTGTATCCCAATGCATACAAATTATTTCCTTCCTCATTAAACACCTGAAACCGTTGATGGGGAAAATATGAGAGGTCCTCGATAGGGAAAAGCATTCTGGTGGATTGCAGCCATATTACCAGTCCTTCAAAAGCCTGGGGATGAGGACTGGGACTACGTAATCACCTTGGACCAAGGATGAATAAACTAAATGCAACTCTTAACAGCTCAAACTCTGTCCCCTGTTTAGCCAAGGCCTGTGATTTGGAGAAGGTTCACCTGGATGAGAAGGAATTCCGCTGGCAACACAACGAGGACCGCATGGCCGTGGAGAAGCTCTCTGACGGCATCCGCAAGTTCGCCGCCGACGCCATCAAGCTGGAGACTATGATCAAGGTGAGACTGGAGCACTGAGGTTGTAAATGTATTTCTGAATTCCCTGTAAAGTATCAGGAGTCGGAGAATGGTGCACATGTGAAGAAAGTGCATTTATGAACAGCAACCGTACTGCCCAGTCTTGAACATTTTAAGACTTGTTTGGAACAAAGGAATGCTGGAAATTCTGTCATGGTGTCCTGCTGGTGATACTTTGACAGTTTAAGTTTACATCCCCTTGCCTTTTGTTTGTCTGTTCCCTTTTTCATACGGTTGCTTTCCCCCTCCACAGGAGAAGATGCTGAACGTGAAGAACGGCCAGTAAAGCGGGACCAGACGTTCAGCCCTCCCCGCAGGAAATGGTGATGGTTGTACGACAACCACCACTGGGGGCCCAAGGGACCAAACTCGCCCACCTCCCCTGACCCCAAAGTGGGACCCCCTCAACAACGGAACACCTCGCCACTGTAGGCTTGGGTTGACTATGATTTACTGTGTTTTTGTCTTGACTTTGAACGTAGTCAATGCAGAGATTGATTTCAATTGTTACTCCAGCACTGATTCAATGCTCTTTTTGTAAATTACTGCTACTTGCCCCACTGCAGATTTGGTCAGAGGAGCGAATGCACAACGGTCAGGTTCAGTCCAGCCTTTTTTACTCATCAGTCCTTTTAGCGATGCTCTAGAAAAACAACTTCAAACTGTAACAATTATGAACATTCCTCAGGAAATTATAAAAAAAATGATTTAACGGTTTCACCAATTAAAGTCTTTCCTCAGTGAACCGGTGTTCTGTCCTGAATGTTTCATTAAGCCAGAAGTGGGTTGTCTGTAACGTTACATGAAGCTTCTCTATTTTCTAGCTCTTCCTCTGGCTCACTTGTTGACTTGCAACGTTGTATGAATCTCCCCATTTTTAAGAGATGATTTGGGCATGACATTTAACACATGCTAAATGTGAGCGATTGACTTGCGTGTGATTTGGTGAAAATATGCTAATATTGGTATTTGTTGGTAGTGGCTAGTTTATTAAAAGCAAGGGTGGATTGCAGTCACTGTCCCTAGACTACCTTTTTGAGGCAAGGGAACAAATCTTTGTAAATATGTAATCTCAACTATTCCTTTAATGTGACAAGAAACCGGTCAATGTTACACCTCAACATTTGGTTTCTAGTCCTGCTGGATGTCATCCTAGTGAGAGATGCTGTTCCCAATAGCTTAAGCCTTAATAATAACAAAAACTACAAAATGCTTAATTTCAGTTTGTGCTGAAAATACGTCACTCGTAATTAGTCATACTATTCTCCTCTTAGCCAGTTGCACTGGTCCAGCCAGTTTAGCATCATTCTACAATTTCAATTGCTTTCCCAGCAGTGTACTAGGTAAAATGAAAGCGGAGATGTAGGAGGTTCAAAGGCTTTCCAACCGAACCACACAGGACAACTCAACTTGTTGCAGACAGCTGTCGGACAACACCGAGAGACCCTTGGTTGAGTGACTAAGTTGGTTATTGGCGGGAAGCGACAAAGATTCCTAAAGGACTATAGTTTTATTACAGGTAAAATTAATTTCTTTGTGAGGTTGGGCTTCTTCTCCCTGATAAACATTACTATACTTCTCGGCTGTGACAAGGTGTTATGGGATTTGAGCTTCTATGGCTGTTTACACCGCTACCCTGAGAACCCAATTGTGATTTGTTTTCCATATCTGATGGTTTTTCTGACTGTCCACACTCAGTTTTATGTGACCCATATCACATCAGATATGGGGCAGTAGGTATAAAATAAATGGCAGAAGATCTGAATTGGGCTGCAGGTGTAAATGTAAATGCATACTTGGCACAGACCACCATTAGACCAATGGTCAAAACATCTTCTGGATTCCATAAATGTTCAAACACGTCCTGGTGTTTAGGAAAGAGAAGGGATGGTGTGTCAATGGTATAAGTAGTGCATTAGTTGTTTTAAAGGGGCAATCTGCATTTCAAACAACAAAATGGCCACCACTGATTTGGTAAATAGCTGAGGCATGGGGCTGGAAAAATGTAACCACTCTCAAATTCATGGAGCTATGAATGCTAGGACTGACCATCTAGAATTTTAACCATGTTTTAAAGCTATACAGTTTAATTACAATTGTTTACACAATCGGGTAAAACAAGCTTATATTTTGATGGGGTAAGACAGTTGAACTAAGCTCATGAGGCATAAGTTACGTGATACTCTTAAAGAATCAATGTGTATTGTCTATAATGAACTTAAGTCATAAAATGGATGTAGCAACCGCAGATTGCCCCATTAAAGGAAGTAAAGTTTGTTTTCCACAGTACCATGATGTAAACATGCACTACACAATGTTCTCTCCAGTCATTGTTGGGGCGCTGAGTTTTCCCTGGTCAGCTTACATAGTTCAGGCCCTGGTGGTTGTGTCAGGTACATGGTCACTGGGCAGGTATGCTAGAGTTGTGCTGGAACAAAAGCCTGCACACACTGCAGTCCTCTAGTACCGGGGTTCCCCAGCCCTGCAGTAGAGTTTCATAAATGTTTCATTAAACCAGTGTCAATCCTGGTCCTAGAGATCTTCACACCTGGGCCTGTAATCACAAAGCCTCTTGGAGTAGGAGAGCTGGGGGGTCTACTACAAAGCAGGCTCAATGAGTTAACCAGCTGACTTGGATAAACAACTAGACATAACTATTGATTTTCTGGTTCATGATGCTGAACTTAGATATGTGTTTTTGGTTGTTGAGTCCTTTAGACCAAGCCCATTGGAAGCTTATCTTACAAAAAAATGTAAAGTTATTTCAGAATATGTGAGCAATTTAGCTGGCTAACCTATTGATCCTGCTGAGACGCCCTAATTCAATGTATCTTTACCAACTTACCATCAAGCCCATTGAACTGCCGTCTAACAGGTCATTTATTTCCTTATGCTCCTGAGACTACGTTTCAATCAAATCAAATTGTATTTGTCACATGCTTCATAAACAGGTGTAGACTAAAAGTGAAACGCTTATGGGACCTTCCTAACAATGCAGAGAGAAAAATAGAGAGATAATAGAAAAATAATAACACAAGGAATAAATACACAATGAGTAATGATAACTTGCCTAAATACACGGGGTAAGTATTGAGTCGATTTGCAGGGGTACAAGGTAATTGAGGTAGATATGACTACTAGAAAGTGTGTGCCCTCAGTCCTGGAGGGAAGCAATAGTCATTCTGCTACCTAAGAATAGTAAAGCCCCCTTTACTGGCCTCCTTCAAATAGCCGACCAATCAGCCTGTTACCAACCCTTAGTAAACTTTAGGAAAAACTTGTGTTCGACCAGATACAATGCTATTTTACAATAACCAAATTGACAACAGACTTTCAGCACGCTTATAGGGAAGGACATTCAACAAGCACAGCACTTACACAAATGACTGATGATTGGCTGAGAGAAATTGATGATAAAAAATATTGTGGGGGCTGTTTTGTTAGACTTCAGTGCGGCTTTTGACATTATCGATCATAGTCTGCTGCTGGAAAAACGTATGTGTTATGGCTTTATACCCCCTACTATATTGTGGATAAAGAGTTACCTGTCTAACAGAACACAGAGGGTGTTCTTTAATGAAAGCCCCTCCAACATAATCCAGGTAGAATCAGGAATTCCCCAGGGCTGCTATCTAGGCCCCTTACTTTTTCAATCTTTACTAACGACATGCCACTGGCTTTGAGTAAAGACAGTGTGTCTATGTATGCGGATGACTCAACACTATACATGTCAGCTACTACAGCGACTGAAATGACTACAACACTTAACAAAGAGCTGCAGTTAGTTTCAGAATGGCTAGCCAGTCTCCAGACCTTAATCCCATAGAAAATCTGTGGAGGGAGTTGAAGGTTCGAGTTGCCAAACGTCAGCCTCGAAACCTTAATGACTTGGAGAAGATCTGCAAAGAGGAGTGGAACAAAATCCCTCCTGAGATGTGTGCAAAGCTGGTGGCCAACTACAAGAAACGTCTGACCTCTGTGATTGCCAACAAGGGTTTTGCCACCAAGTACTAAGTCATGTTTTGCAGAGGGGTCAAATACTTATTTCCCTCATTACAATGCAAATCAATTGATAACATTTTTGACATGCGTTTTTCTGGATTTTTTTGTTGTTATTCTGTCTCTCACTGTTCAAATAAACCTACCATTAAAATTATAGGCTGATCATGTCTTTGTCAGTGGGCAAATGTACAACATCAGCAGGGGATCAAATACTTTTTTCCCTCACTGTACAGTGGGGGAAAAAAGTATTTAGTCAGCCACCAATTGTGCAAGTTCTCCCACTTAAAAAGATGAGAGAGGCCTGTAATTTTCATCATAGGTACACGTCAACTATGACAGACAAGTTGAGAAAAAAAAATCCAGAAAATCACATTGTAGGATTTTTTATGAATTTATTTGCAAATTATGGTGGAAAATAAGCATTTGGTCACCTACAAACAAGCAAGATTTCTGGCTCTCACAGACCTGTAACTTCTTCTTTAAGAGGCTCCTCTGTCCTCCACTCGTTACCTGTATTAATGGCACCTGTTTGAACTTGTTATCAGTATAAAAGACACCTGTCCACAACCTCAAACAGTCACACTCCAAACTCCACTATGGCCAAGACCAAAGAGCTGTCAAAGGACACCAGAAACAAAATTGTAGACCTGCACCAGGCTGGGAAGACTGAATCTGCAATAGGTAAGCAGCTTGGTTTGAAGAAATCAACTGTGGGAGCAATTATTAGGAAATGGAAGACATACAAGACCACTGATAATCTCCCTCGATCTGGGGCTCCACGCAAGATCTCACCCTGTGGGGTCAAAATGATCACAAGAACGGTGAGCAAAAATCCCAGAACCACACGGGGGGACCTAGTGAATGACCTGCAGAGAGCTGGGACCAAAGTAACAAAGCCTACCATCAGTAACACACTACGCCGCCAGGGACTCAAATCCTGCAGTGCCAGATGTGTCCCCCTGCTTAAGCCAGTACATGTCCAGGCCATCCAAATGCACTCTAGCAGCATTTGGATGATCCAGAAGAGGATTGGGAGAATGTCATATGGTCAGATGAAACCAAAAAGTGTTTGGAGGACAAAGAATGCTGAGTTGCATCCAAAGAACACCATACCTACTGTGAAGCATGGGGGTGGAAACATCATGCTTTGGGGCTGTTTTTCTGCAAAGGGACAAGGACGACTGATCCGTGTAAAGGAAAGAATGAATGGGGCCATGTATCGTGAGATTATGAGTGAAAACCTCCTTCCATCAGCAAGGGCATTGAAGATGCTTTTTACCAGAATAATATTTCTCAAGCAAGAACTTTGCTAGGACTGTCTGGGAGTGGTCTGAGTGGGGGAGGGGGAAATCTGAAAACTAGCTGTTATTGACAGAGAAGTCTCCAGAACCATGTGTGTTGGAACTTTGGAAGAGAAAGGGACATTGTGCAAGAACAACAGGGATGTCCACATTCATAACATTCTAACCTTGATGTGTTGATGTCCTGTTGACTTTTACTAAGAATGCAATAATTTAAGTTGTGTTACTACTAGCACATTTACGAATGTTTGGTCATTGTCTCAATATTGATCCTGCTTTGTAAAATAAGAGTGAGTGTGTTTGTCTGTGTTTCATGTTTGTGATGGCCCTCTGACTGCCTCCATTTCTGTCTCCAGAGGTCCAAGCTTCCTTCGACACACGTCCCTGTGTGAAAAGCTCTGATGTGGATCCAAGTTTTTCTGGGGCTCCTGGTTGTGGCCCTAGGCCTGCTCCTGCCCTACCCTGTCTGTGAGGCCACCTCCCTGGGTGCAGTGGTCAATGTTGTCCCTCTAGAGAAGAGTGGAGGAAATATGGTGAGGTTACACATTGTCAATGACCAATGGTGTCAGCTTTTAACAACGTACGTTAGGAATTTCAGGATTGACCTAAAATATGCGATGCGATAATGATAGGCTTTCTATGTTACGATGCACATGTGAGCAGCATTCAAATGAATTACAATCCATGTTTATTGGTTCTTGCTGTACCTCTCAGCTGTCAATACACAGCCCCTCAAGGTTACTTACTACGCTGGTATTTTACAGTCTCTGCTATTTATCTGTTGTTGTTTTCTTTGTTTTTGTTTGTTTCAATTTACTTGATAAAATGGTAAATAGCCAATAGTTACATTGTGGTTTAGGCACCAACAACAGGTATAATATAATATAATGTGCCATTTAGCAGACGAAGCGACTTACAATGATTGTGCTGAATTCCTAAAAGCAAGTTTCTCATTGTTACCATGTAATTAATTACATGACCTCCTGACCTCATGCCACCTTTGACCTTTGGCAGGTGAGAGCCCACTACACCGTGATCTCGGCCCTTCCCTGTCCCTACGTTCTCCGGAGTGTGTCAGACAGGGGAAGACTGTGTCGTGCATACCACCCGTTACCCTACACAGGACAGAAGCCCGCCTCAGGCTGGTGCGTCCGCCAATGGCAGAGGACCGTTCCCAGCAACTACAAGGCTAACGTGAATGTGGGGTATGTGATTTGCTGAGAGACCTGTCATTTATTATCACACCATGCCCATTTGATGTGCTTTTGTAGAACATCTATAGAATCAATACACACTGACTGGTCATGTTCAGCGCTAGCTTCCGCAACATTTAAGACTGTAAAGTTTAATGAGTTGGTTTCATAATGGTGAAAATGTCATACAAACTTGCTTTAAAGCAGTTGAACATTAGACCTCCTCAGTCCTCACAATTCAGAACATTACTGTATAATGCAGTTCCATGACTGATCATTCTTACTTTATATCATATGCATTATGTTGTCTCCATGTTATAAAGCAACCATTATGCAGGTTATGCCATACCAACTCAGGAAAAGTGAAAAACAAACATGTTTATTTCACTCCCCTGTAACTGTGAATTAGGTCCAACGTGAATGTGTTTCTGTCCTTGTGGGCTGGACCCTCCAACCAGTCTAACCCATTGAGACTAAACCAGCCACCTTACTGCAGCCTGCCTCCTCCTCTCAGGTAACTCAACACACTCTAACCTGGACATGAGTCTTGTACTGAGCATACAAACATTACACCTCTGTTTACTCTAGTCTACACATTCTTACGGTTTTGACTGCTGATATGTAGTGTTTATTTATTTGGTCATGACCACTGATACGTTTTCACCCTTTTCTCTCCTCTTCCTCCTTCTCTCCCTTTTCCTCCTCTTTCGTTTTCTCCTTCCTTCCTTCCTTCCTCAGCCCCGTTCTCCCTTTCCATACTTTTCCTTTCTCCTCCGTATCTCTTCCCATTGTCGAGCTCTTCAGTTTCGCTATAGCCTCTTCAAGTCTCTCAGAACAGGGTCCCAGTCCTCAAACTGCCTGTGCGTCTGACTTACTGTTTGTGAGATATGTGTAGTCTTGTGATAATGAGGTGATCTGCCGCACACCTGACCAATAGGCTCAAAAAAAGGTGCAGGAGAAAATATATATATAATAAAGTGGGGAGAAAAAACTCTTTAAGTTGCATATGATTGTTAACTGAATGTGTATTCTTGTGTCAGGGCTCGCGTGAACTGCCCACATCACTTCCCACTGACGGTGAAGGACCTGGATGGGGACACGGTGCGCTGTCGCTTTGCCCGGGCTGACCTTGGAGAATGCCTTGACTGCCCCCAGCACAATTTTCTGAAGATGGAGGAGGTGGGTCTTAACTTATTTGTGTCTATATTTTAGTCCACACAGCAGTGACTGTAAGATGCCCCCAAACCTCCAAGAAAATGTGCAAGAAAGAGACATTTTTGTTTCTTATACAGAGAAATAACAAATATTATTAATTGGCCATTATGGATGCATCATGCACCATCTAAATGTGCGGGAAGGTTAAACCAATTGAGAGTTATTTGTTGGACTTGTTTGGTTTGAGAGTTAGGCTTTCGTCTTCAGGCATGCGCTCTGTGGGAAACAAAGAAAATTTGTTTTCAAATAAATTGTAATACATTTGTTTTAATTGCTATTTCATAGGAGTCGTGTACGCTGTTGTACAATGGTAAATCATCCGCTGGCCAATACTCTGTGCAGCTGATGGTGGAGGACTTTCCAAGTCAAACCCAAACCGCCAAACCCAAAGCACTCAGTTCCATCCCACTGCACCTGTCCCTTACAGGTGAGACTGACACACACAAACCATTTCACGCTGTCTCCTCTTTATTGATGGGCCTGTTTTAGGGAAAAGTGAATCAGGTATATTCTGCTGGTCTGCTCTCAATAACTATACATACTGGACTGTATGATGTAGCTGTGTTATTCAGTCTTGATGTGAGGCACCTTGGGATTGATTTATCAAGCGCTCTTGAAAATTAACATTTCAACACAGTAGTAATGGATGAGTTTCCCATATTTATGTACCAGTAACAACATTTTATATTGAGATACATCCAAAGTTCTTGAAAAGGAGCAACAGAAAGACTTGAATTATATTGGTTATATATGATACCTGAAGCCAGGTTAAAAAGAAAGTGGTTTAAAACTAAAGAACCTTAACTTTTGTCTTGTTCTTGGTTTCAGTGGAGGAGGCGTCCTCAAGCTGCATTTCCGAGCTGGTCACTACAGGACTAACACCAACAGGCGGAGCCACCATCTACGTTCTGCCCTACGAGCAGATCAACGTGTCTGTCACCTTTTGTTCTGACCTAGAGAGGTGTGTTATAGCAGTGTTTTCCAAACTTGGTCCTCAACCTAGAGGTGTGTTATACTACTCAACCTAGAGGTGTGTTATACTACTCAACCTAGAGGTGTGTTATACTACTCAACCTAGAGGTGTGTTATACTACTCAACCTAGAGGTGTGTTATACTACTCAACCTAGAGGTGTGTTATACTACTCAACCTAGAGGTGTGTTATACTACTCAACCTAGAGGTGTGTTATACTACTCAACCTAGAGGTGTGTTATACTACTCAACCTAGAGGTGTGTTATACTACTCAACCTAGAGGTGTGTTATACTACTCAACCTAGAGGTGTGTTATACTACTCAACCTAGAGGTGTGTTATACTACTCAACCTAGAGGTGTGTTATACTACTCAACCTAGAGGTGTGTTATACTACTCAACCTAGAGGTGTGTTATACTACTCAACCTAGAGGTGTGTTATACTACTCAACCTAGAGAGGTGTTATACTACTCAACCTAGAGGTGTGTTATACTGAGTTTCCCTCCTTTTGTGTCATGTTTCTCTCAACTATATCTCTCTCTCGCTCTCAGTTGTGTGTAAAAGTTACAAACGGGTTGTTTTCCAAACTTTCATCATGGATTTCTATTGGAGAAGTTAGTCCGTTTCTGTGCATCTTTCTACTGTTTTGACTGGGTTTGCGGTATCTCTCTTCTTCAGCGTATCAGAGATAGTGATGGTTGGTCCCCCTGGCCTCTTCAGGACAGCGCTGGAAACCAAAGGTTCCCTGGCCACCATGAATCTCACATGGATCCGGGGCCCCAATAACCTGCCTCCTCTTTTGCCACTTTGTTTCATGGCCAACACCAACAGGTAACTTTTCGGTGAAGGAGAACAATAAATGTTAGGTTGACATTTCGTCAACAACCAATGTTTTAGCATCTGTTAGAACCAACCTGTCTGATGTATACAACCTCTTGTCCTCACAGTTTGCAGTCTGAACCAAGATGTGTGTGGCTTTACCAAAGTAAGAACAATCACAGTTCTTCCACTCTGTTTTGTGTGTGTGTGTGTGTGTGTGTGTGTGTCCAAGAGTAAGCATGATGAAAGGGTCGTTTCTTAGTTGTTTACAGTGGTGAAAGCGGGGTGAGGTACAGCATAGGTGCAATTTTTTCTAAACATGTTCATAAAATGTTGGAAGTCTCTATTTGTCTTTTCCAGGACAGATGGAGACCATTCCCACTGGAACAGGTATATAACACACTGTGTATGTAGTTGATATCCACTACTGACTGACTGACTGTCTGTCTGTCTGTCTGACTGACTGACTGACTGTCTGTCTGTCTGTCTGTCTGTCTGTCTGTCTGTCTGTCTTGTTGTTGATGTATCGGTCTCTTTGGAAAAGACACACACATACAAGCAAAGAAATACACTAAAAAGACCCTTCTCTCTTCACCATAACCCAAACCCTTACCCTAAACTGGGTTCGTATCCTAACCCCAATCCCGCCCCTTACCCTAAACCGGGTTCGTATCCTAACCCCAACCCACCCCTTACCCTAAACTGGGTTCGTATCCAGATCCCTCCCCTCCCCATACACTGATACATCACACTCTTCCCTTCTTTATTCATGTTTTGGTTTAGTCTGATATTTAGTTTGGACTCCTGTAGTTTGGTTTTTCTTTTCATTTATACAATTTGTAAAGCGACTTTGGGTCCTTGAATAGCGCTAGAAGTCCCACCTATTATTTGTATTATTTCTCTCCTCCCAGAGCTGACATGTGGGAAGACTGAGATTAATCTGGTTCTCCCCATTTCCACCCTGAAGAACCTGATTGTGTCAGAGCTCCAGCTCAACCACCCTTCCTGTAGTGTCACCTCCAACTCCACCCATGTGATGGCCCGCATCTCTCTGACTGGCTGCGGCACTAAGAGAGTGGTACGAGACTCTGCCCACTGTATCAAATGCAAAACTTACATTGGCTCCTTCCCAGTAGTGGTGCCTGAGTAAAAAAAACTGGGGACGCCAAGCCAGAAATAAAGCCATATTACAACCTATGTGTTGTGATAATTGCGTTGTTCGCTCTATAACCTGTTAGTTCATATGCCTTGAGGCCATGATATGCTGTATAGGCCCAAGGCCGAGACAATAAGAAGACACAGTGGCAGAATAAATTCAACCACACCTTTGTTTCATCACAAAACCGGAAAGCAACCTCTGTCCGGTAAAGTCCACAAAGCATATTGCATGTAACAAACAGGTACAATGACCTACAGCATGGTCAAGCAAGTTAATGTTTCCGACATTTTCTGACTACTAAACAACTATTGATTTAGAACCACTGAGAGTTACCGCAAGTCACAAACAAAATAGTAGCTGCCTCCACTATTCCAGCACCATTTCAACTTCAACATTTCAACATTACCTATGCTTAGTCTAATACAGTGACAACTAAAAGATACCAAAAACTATTTAGTCCAATCAACGTAAGCTAAATATGATGTGGCTGTCCATGATTCTGCTTTCTCTGCGTATGTGTGTGTGTGTGTATTCTTGCAAGTAGGAAAAACATGTTGACATGTTGAGAAATGCCAATGCCATCCTCCTCTCATGTTGACAAAACGGTCTATGACTCTGTCATACAGTACATACTTTTAGTTTTGTTGTCCTAGGCTACCTGGCTAAAATGCTTGCTCGCTAGCCTAACTTTCATGGGTAATAATGAGCAAGCTAGTTAATATTAGCCTACTACATCTAGCTACATATTGAACATCCATCCTCTCAGGCCAGGGGCACAATGTATGAATTTATGGTTGGATCAAAATCGCCATTATAATCATTGGCCAGTAAGGAGAATTAACTAATTAATGAAATCCCCATCTCCATCCATGGCTAAGAAAGGGCCAATTTTAGCCTGCTAGCTAGCCACCGGCAGACAACAACACAACGAGATGCAACAAATCAAGTTTTTTCTGCCAATAACGTTTTGCTCTCGATGTGATGTGATTGGTGTGAATCCAAACTGGCTTCTCTTGACACTTTGTTTTGGTATGCCAGGACCATTCACAGTTTTGAGCTCACTCAGTTTAGGTCAACACTGATTGGCTATTATTTTATACTTTTTTTTATCAAGGGAGGCCAAATGCTCGCTGGCTTCCCTTGTGTTTAATGCTACGGGCGGCAACAATGTCACACTCTTTTTGACCAGACAGCATCAGGTAGATTGGCTGCACATACAGAGTCAGATAGGTGCTGTTTCACTCGCGCGGCTGCTTTCACTGGTGAGATACAGTACATTCAGCCTCTTGCCAATTGAAGGAAAATGATGAAACACAGAGAGATGAAAGATACATTCTTTTATATGTTGTTTTCTTTTTTTTTCTTGGTTAATTTTATTAGGAAGCCTGGCTTCCCTTGGCATACATCAATGCACGCCACTGCTCCGTCCATAAAGCAGGTTGAACAGACTGTCTGCTGTGATGTGTGACTGAACCAGAATATTCACACATGATCCCGTCCCTTTTCTCCACAGCACTCTGGTTCAGAGATGGTGTACACCAACACCCTGCGAAGCGTGCGCACCACCGTCATCAGTCGGCTGCCCACCTTGATTATGCCGCTCGCCTGCCGTTTCCCCGGGGTCGAGGCCAAGGGCCCGCGGTACGCCATCAACATGCCGTCGGAGCAGGAGACCTTCGGCATCGTCAAGTTCTGGTTGGAGTTCTACCGGCCTGGGGAGGGGCCCATGGCTAAAAGCACCAAATTCCCCATGTTCCGACACCTCCTCCCTCCCTCCCAGCGTGTCCGCCGAGAGACGTCGGTCCGCACCGCGAGCAGGCTGGACACACTGGACCTGCATGTGTTCTCCAACACCTCTCTGGACAGGGCAGAGCTGATGGTGGGCAAGTGCATGGAGTCCGAGACAGAAGACATGGCTGACAGCTTCTATATCCTGGAACAGGGGTCAGTGCAGGCCAGGGAACCAAGCCTGCTTAAAGGGATAGTTTTCTGAAATGTTTACCCAATCTTGATTGTTTTCTTACCCCAAATGGGGTACTTGGGTTTTTATTACAAGCTCTACGGAAAGCTGTCCTTTTAACTCAGTTGAGGTGGCAGCAATTTGTCACGTTGTTATGAAATTGATTGTTTACTGAGATTTCCGCTGTTTTGGAACCCAATCTCTCACGTACATTAAAAACATTAAATGTCTTCCTTCTTTCTCAGGTGTACGGCTGGAAATGGAACCCTGGAGATTCTGACCTCAACCTCCACTGCCAGGGTGTACCGAATCGACCTGAGCACTATCAACACTAAAGGAACCACGGTGTGTATTTCTGTCCATGTACCTCTCTTCAGGGATATGGAGGGTGCTCCCGTTGATCTCTCAGACATCCGGAACGGCCACATGATTATCCAGTTGAGCAAAAGCCCAGCAACTAAAACAGACTAACTAGCGCCTATATCCCATACTGTTTATTTACAACATGTTTTATTATTGTTATTACTGATTTATCCACTTCAATCAATGTGTCAGTCTGTCACTATGTGTTTGTCCCTTTCAGCTCTGTTTGAATAACAGTATATGTCCATCTGTATAATGCTTATTTCAAATTCTCACAATATGTTTCTCCGAGATTTTTTGGTCTTGGGTCTGACTCTCTCTAATGACATTAGCCTATATGATCACAATATTGTAACAATCAGTAGTACAAGTGTTGTATGTGTAGTTGATTGTGTCTCTTGTCCTCTGCAGATGTACGTGGAGTGTACAGTGTATCTCTGTGTCACCACGAGGCCCTCTCAGAAGTGTCCTGATCAGTGTGACAGGGACAGCAGCAACCAGGTAACGGTTGACAACATGCTGACCAGGAGCTATAGCGTCCGCTCCGGCCCCGTTAGACTCGTACCCACCACCGCTGCACTGGCAACCACCACTGTGTTCACAACTACCATCCCCACCGCCACTAGTACCACAGCAGCACCAACTACCACAGCCTCAAATGGTAGGACTTGTAGACATGCTCAGCTCTTACTCAGTCCCGTAGCTTAAATTCATCTTTGGGGGCTGTAGCCCAGCATTAACCCAACCGATATGGAAAAGACGACCAGCGCTCACCAATAAAGTATAACTATCCAGTGATATTTACCCTCAATTGGATTCTCTCCTCCACTTTCCCCTACTCTAGCTCCAGCTGAGGACTCAACCATGGCAGTGGGCGTGGTCTTGGCTGTCGTTCATGTCTTTCTTCAAGGCCTACTTCATCACTGAAGAAACAAGGCTTAGAATACCTATGATGTTAAATTGTAGCTCTCATGTGGATTTCTGCATACTAATTGACATCATTTAAAGCACACATCACAAGAAGCCAATGGAATTAGTGATATGACACACTTCTTACTTTGAATGGGCCTTTTGAATATTTTTCAAGATACTTATTTTTGTACAGTATACTCCCCATGATGGTTTCTACATTTCCCCAGAGGACATTAGTATGAAATTTGTGCATGTAAAGCATGAAACACTGAGAATCTCACTGCTGATAGGTACTTATCACAGTGGAGGCCGTTCCTTCTCTTGCTTGAACAAAAGCGGTACCTGCTGCGTGCCAACCTTGTAGCGACGAGCCTACCGGTTCTAGTCGTCAGTGGCCAACAACTTGATTTTGAGCCAATCTGAGGGGTCGTCACTAGTTACCACAGCCACAAAGTCATAAACCACAATTGATCTTCTTATAATGTGGTTTTAAACCTAACCTTAACCACACTGCTAACCTTGTTCCTAACCATAACCTTAAATTAAGACCATAAAGCAAATGTTTGTTTTCATGATATAGACAATTTTGGACTTTGCGGTAACTCAATCAGAGAGCACGAACCCCCTGGGAGCCAACAACAAAAAAAGGAAATAAGAGGGCATGTCTCCGCACATCCGCCGATGAGCCAGTCACACTTCATATGCAATGTAGGCTATGTGATAGTAACTAGCTAAGTGCACAGACACAATACTAAATTATTCCTCCAAGCTAGCTAACCACTGTAGCTAGTATTGACATTGTATGTAAATCACAATGGATTTGCTAGTTTCCATGAAATAGCTGCCTGTGTTAGTTGCCGAGTTGTGCAGTTTCCTTAGCTAGCTAGTGAATATGCTAACATTAGCTAGCTAGCTAAACATTTGGCTATGGGCTGGCACTGTGGGATTATGGAGAGTGAATAAAATTGTTTCTTCGTCACCTTGCTAGGTAGTTCTCTAGCTGCGGCCATCTGGCTAGTAGCAACATAAACACAGATATCTTGTAATCTAGACCATAAACAAGACGCACGGATATGCATTGTCAAACAACGCTACTGCCACCTTCTGGTTTGGAGTATTTTAAAAGGCTGAGTGGGTGACGACTTCCAAGGTCTTTGCTGTGTGATCACAAAACAGTGACTGCCGACACTGTTTAGAGTTGCTAAATACTGTCGGCAGGTAAATGTTTGACAATCTTACCAGACAATCTTTTTTGTTTACTCAATATTTCGGTCCAAGTGTTACCTGAACAAAAAATATATAAAGTTGCCCCAAACTTAGCTCCAAAAATGATCATGCAATTAGCAAATTATACTCGATTTTATATATTTTTTAACTGCTGTTGACACATATTTACAAGAGGTTCCTCCACTGATAAGTGAAATTGAAAGGTTTTCAACATTGTTTTTCTTGTTATAGCAACCTCTCTAATAACTCACAGTGAAATCTTCAACATTGAACCAATCAAATTCGATCAATCAAATGTATTTATAAAGCCCTTTTTACATCAACAGTTGTCACATCTTTACAGTAACCCAGCCTTAACTAATCAGTATTATTGATACTACTCCCGCTCCACTTTTACTACAAACATAGATCGTGCTTATGTAAGCACTAAGACGACTCCTGCTGGGGCTTTAGTTCATCTGTCTATCACAGTCTTAAGGTGCAAGGACAAACCAGGTTTGGTACGCAATTGGTCACAAAAAAAGGCATATTGGTCTTCTACTACCTCTAAAATAGTGATACTCTTCATGGATTTCACTTAATTCAAACATTTTATACCCATGAAACATAAACCCTCTGACTGACTACTAGATTCTTCAGAAGTCATTCATAAGAACATGTAATTTACCATTTGGAAAAGCACCAGAAGTAAGCACCTTTTATAGTATGACTTTGGTTATAAATGATTTGTGAAGCACCTATATTCTGGTTCATAAATATTATTTGTAGTGCTTATGAAGTCGTTGAACACTATAATAATACCTATGCCTGTATTGGTGTATTTATGTGGGTGTGCTGTATCCCTCTGTGTCTAGATACGACAGGGCACAAGGTGGTTTAATATGCTCATACAGGTACAGTAGCTATATTTATTACATTATCATCGAGTTTATGGTTCTATAGATTATATTTTGTATTCAATGGTAAAAAGTTTGCCGAGGTCTGAAAATGCCCAAGTAACTATTTTTTGTCTGATCTGAGTGATTGGAAATCTAACCAATAAAGTGATGTTGCTATTGTTTCCTCTGTTGATGAGTTGCCAATTGTCATTTAGAATGGGAGGAGACTAGCCCGACCTCATTGGAACCACGCCTCTGTTCAAGGAACGTACTAGCCACAGGGATTGTTGTTAGCGGGTTTTTGCTAGCAGGGGCAGTTCTTGTTTGACATTTCAATTGGAATATGCACCCTCAATCTTGATACTGTTCAACTGGCGAATCTTTGTTGCATTATTTATGTCATTTGACTGAGTAAATCAAAATTTGGTTCGACAAGTTGTTGTTGGTCGCAGTCGGTTGAGGTGAGTTTTATCTACCTAGCTAACGCTGGTTAGCTAACTAAGCCCATAAAAAAGCAAAACTAAATGGCGTTAGCTACGTGGTGTTACATCAAGTTGCTACATAACCTTGTCAGACAGATGCATCAATACATCTCAGAAAAGGTTATATTTCTGCTGGCAGACTGAGTCCTTAAACATTCACGATGCCTTTAGCATGTAGAAAATATCGCTAATGTTCGCTGGCTAATGTGTTTTTCACGATTAGCTAACTACAGTAGTTACATGAGCATGTGAACAGCATCGTACAACAGTAGTTAGGCTAGCTAAACATTTGGATAGGGTTCGAACAAATTAACGATCTCATAAAAATACACAGTATTTGCTACAGTATTGAAATAATGATAGCAAGGACAGTTGTTGTGCTAGCTAACGTTAGTCATATCACTGGGTTTCACGATGATGACGTTCGAACATGGCTAGCTAGCGTTAGCCACAATGTGTTGCTAGCAGTAGCTTACTAAAAAGACCACCGGGAAGTCAACCATCCTTATTAGCTAACGTTAACTGAACGAAATCTGTTTTTCATCTACATTTTTCTTACTACGACAGTTAAGGCTAACTTGTTATTTGAAAAGGCTAACTGGAGAACTAGTTAACAGTGCTCTATACATATTTGACCTGACACGCTCGTACATTTAGCCACACAAGTTCGGGCGCGCACGACTCCGCTAGCAGTGGATGGCGTCAGGCCCTCTCTTGGCAGAGGGGGAGGGGAATGGGCAGGTCTTATTGCTGGTTTAGAAGCTAACAGCTAGCCAGTTAACATCTCACTGTTAGCTTGTGAATTGTCTTTGGGACGTGTCGTCCCCGCTAAATAAGAAACATACATTAATTGGATTAGACTTGTGGATGTGTTCCCTAACCATATTCCTTATGGCGGTTTACCATGTTGAGCGATGAGAGTAACGTGACTTCCTAGTTATCTAGCTAGCGTGCTTGCTAAGATAAATGGTTGAGTAACGTTCGTCCAGTCGGTAGCTAGCCAATGCGTCCCATCACACTAGCTAGCTACATAGTTATCTATATATCGTCCACTAAAGCACAATATAAATTCTAGCTCATATTCTGGCCAACATCCTTCCTTATCCCTCCAAAGTGATCACAGTAACGTTCATATCATCAACTTTTTGGAAATATAGCCACTAGTTGTGGGAGATACTGGAGAATCCCATAAATGTGTGCCACAGAGTCTGAAATGTGCTAAATGAATGGAATACCAAGTATCCAACTTCAAATGAGCAGTTGTGTCAGGGTGACTATCAATTATCAACCACTCAAGTATGCCTAAATGTTAACTGTGTTGTACCTGTGCATCCTAGCGCTTTTGAGTATGGATATACAATGAAGAGGCGTGCGGAGGATCAGGAACCAGTATTTGCGTCCCAGCAGCAGCAGCGTCGCCCCCCAGTCCCGGGTACTGCGGAGGGCTTCCAGCACCGCGTCCTAGCCCCAGCCGTGTACGAGGCTGTCACCGACAACATGCAGCCATCCCCCGGCATCCAATACTCCATCCCCCAGGGTTACCAGGTATGGGAACTGTTGCCATCTCTCTTGAATCTAGATGAGAGCATGTTGCACAGAAAATAATACTTTTACTAGAATCTACAATGCATTAATTTATAAGTACCAACTAACCAGCAAACTGTAGTTTCTGCATTGGCCTTTTCCGAGGCCTTGTTTACTATTTTATCACAGGCAGAATGCTGATATTTGACTGAATCTTGACCTCCAGGTTCCCACAATGCCCCAGAACTCCAGTGGTCATGGACACGCCTCTAGTCCCGCTGCACTTGTCGGGCCCCACCCCCACAGTCCAGCTGTCCAATCACAAGGGGCTGCGGTGGTCCAGAGCCATGTCCATCCTTTGACCCCTATGGCCCCCTCACAGGGTGCACAGTTCCAGCGACTCAAGGTGCGTTTTTCATTTGTTTACATTTTATTGAACGTACAAAAGAGATTTAAAAACAAGCACATGTACTAAATGCAGAATATAGTGGAGGTATAATGGACTCAATTAGGACCTGTTGATTTCAAAGCATGGAAGATAGTAGGGCTGGGAGTTGCCAGGGATACGATATTATCTCCATACTTAGGTACCGATATTATTGTGATTCTCACGATTCTATATGTACTCTGTCATTTTATTTATTCCATGTTACAAACATTGCTCACCATATGTCTGCTGCAGAGGGACGAGAGCCATGAGAAAATGAGTTTTGATCAGTTATGGAAATAAAATTGCTGAAAACAAATTGGCTCCCAAAAAGGAAAACAAGCTATGAAAGAAAAATACTGGAGTTTAGTTGGTACAGCCAAATAGTGCAAAAATAATATTGAGATATTGTCAAAATGATAGGATATATCGTCCAAAATAATATCCCTATATGTAACTGTATTAACCCCCCCCCCCATCACTAGTAGATAATGCAGCAATGAGATTAGTCAACAATTAAAGTATGGAGCTTGTTGTGATGTTTTCATTATCTTCATCACTTCATCAACTTCTTTTTACCTTTGAAAAAATGTGGTTTAACTGGCATAACTGTGTTTGTAGGTTGAAGATGCTCTGTCCTACCTGGACCAAGTGAAACTGCAGTTTGGGAATCAGCCTCAAGTCTACAACGACTTCCTCGACATCATGAAGGAGTTCAAGTCACAGAGGTCAGTTTCAATTTAGTTAGTTTTTCTAAGCAGACACTGTAAACATCCACATAAGCAATTAACTCTTGTGCTATAGGAATATATTCAATATGTTTGAGGGGATCAGTTTGAGCAAGGCGTGGAATCGCTAATCTTGGTCATATAATTAGTAGTTATTTGAGAAGCAAGGTGATTTGTAGATCAGTGATTCTGCACAGTCTGACTGCGATGTAGTCAATCTTAAACACGCACATTGACTTTCATAGCATCGACACTCCGGGCGTGATCAGCCGCGTCTCCCAGCTCTTCAAGGGCCACCCAGACCTCATCATGGGCTTCAACACCTTCCTGCCGCCGGGCTACAAGATTGAGGTCCAGACCAACGAGCAGGTCAACGTGACCACGCCGGGTCAGATCCACTACATCACCCCGCACGGCATCTCGGTCCAGAACCTCCCCGTCACGGGCCCTCCCAGCCAGCCGGTGCCGCATCATCACCAGGCCCTGCAGCTGCCCAGCGGACCCCCCACCAGCACCGCCACAGCCAACCCCGCTCTACCCACCCAGCCCACACCAGCCAAGACCAGCAAGGTCCCAGCTCACTAAGACCCTTTTCCTTTGTCGTGTCATTCTGTGCGAGAACCTCTTCTCGAGTTCTGTTTCTGCATGTTGAGTTTCCTATTGGAGATTTGAACCCCAAGTCATTGGCTTATTTATTCATTTGTTATGTAAACATGTATTGATTTACTTATTACTGTATAGTTACGTATGTAAAGATATAATTCTACTGTTTTATCCTTGTGACATGCTGATGTGTACTTGGAAGTTGGTGGCAAAACTCATTGCCCTTCTCTGTTTCCCCCCATAGCCGATGCAGTCTCCAGCCCTGACCCCGACTAGCCAGCCCAACCCGTCGATCCCCTCCTACGCCTCCCCACGCTCCCCCTCGGTCCAGTCCCACACCCCGGTGAGCAGCACCCCCTCCAGCGGGCCTCCCCTGCAGAACAACCAGCCCGTGGAGTTCAACCACGCCATCAACTACGTCAACAAGATCAAGAACCGCTTCCAGGGCCAGCCCGACATCTACAAAGCCTTCTTGGAGATCCTGCACACTTACCAGGTAAAAACACAGCGAGAGGGCTGCCCCACACAAAGCATTGCATTCAATAAATCTGGCTTCTTTCTGAAGGGTGATTTTATTTGCAGTATAAACAACAAGCTATAAAATGACAGTGTCCACACAGATTTCTGTTCGTAACCTGGTTCACCATTCAATATGAACTTAAGGTTCCATGCCAGCTCTACAATGAAACTGCAGACAGGGCAGTGGTGCCCTTTGTGTGGTCTCCCTGGTCACTTTCTGGGAACATGGCTACAAGAACCAGAGGTGCACTGGATAATCATTGCAGAAAGAAACTTTAGAGGAAGGAAATTCTGACAATTAATTATATAATTTTGTTTACATTTACCCTATAATGTCATCCTTGGTAAAAGTTTTTGGTATAGTCTATAACCAGTGGTCTGATTGCTGCTTTTGCAGAAGGAGCAGCGAAACGCGAAGGAGGCGGGGGGTAACTACACCCCAGCATTGACAGAGCAGGAGGTGTACGCTCAGGTGGCCCGGCTCTTCAAGAACCAGGAGGACCTGCTCTCGGAGTTCGGACAGTTCTTACCAGACGCCAACAGTTCAGTGGTGAGTGTTTCACATTGACGCTAAAACGTCCTCTATTGCAAGAGATGCATTTGGCTCCATTGGTTGCCAAACTAGATTCAAGTAATGCTTCCTTCACCTGAGATGTTATTTCAGAATGATAGAAGTTGAGTTTAAACTATGTGAGGACATTGAAATACAAACCTGACCGCTGTCATATCATATTATTGTTTTGATATGACTAATACCACCTGTTTTTTTATTTACTACATCATATGACTCAGACAACAGGGTTCATGGTCAAGATGCACTGATAATGCCTTTCAGTTTGATGTAATAACTGTATATTCTGTGCAGATCTACTCAGACCTTGCCTATCTTAAACACTCACGTTTATCTCTGATCCAGAGTTGTCCCCCTTTTCTCCAGCTGCTGAGCAAGACCACAGCCGACCGGGCGGAGTCGGTACGCAACGACCACGGCACCACGGTCAAGAGGCCCCTGATGAACAACAAGCAGCGGCTCAACCAGAATGGCTGTCCAATCCGGAGGCATTCCGGAGCGGGCGCCACGCCTCCCGTCAAGGTAAACTAGCGCCCTTTCGTTGACAGTGTCAATAAGTCTTTGTATGTAAATGTTTTGCCGCCAAACTGATGGCAGTTGTGAAAAAGTCAATAGTTGGAAGAGTTGATTGAAAATAATTATATTTTCTCTTGAACCATATGATCTATCCACTAGAGACTCATGGACAATATGGATACAGATATAAGAAATGAATACTATATATTAATGCTTAAAAAAAAAGAAAAAAGTTATTCAAGTATAAATTACCAAAATGATCATAGATTACCTGTTAATTACCAAAATTACAGAAGATTCCGGTAACTTTGGTAAATTACCGGTAGTTTTGCAACCATATTTGTCAGACATGCGGCTATTAAGAAACGATTTATCAGTAGTAACAGTAACAGTTGTAGTGCTGTTCATACAGCTTAGAATGGTATATGTTTGACTAGAGCATCCCATAGATCTGTAAACTCTTTAAATGTGGGATTTGTACCTTATTTACTAACCCTAGAACTGTAATATGCTGCTGAAACCTCTGTCCCTGGATCAGTTCATTGGTCTACCATGTCAGTGGTAATGGAGTACCTATTTACGCTCAACTCCTCTCTCTTTCCCACCCTTGCAGAAGAAACCCAAGATGTTGGGGAAAGACCATGCCATGGCTGAGGCCAGCAAACATAGCATCGGCACAGAATCTCTTTTCTTTGAAAAGGTCAGTCTACATAAAAAAAACTAATGTGAATGTTAAACCTAATGTGATCTATACAAATGACGCCTATAGAAATAATTTATTCCGTTCCAACTGAACATGATTTGAATTAAATAATTGCCTGGTTGTGATGAGACGCTGTCCCCCTAACCCAATTGTAAAGTCATTCAAATCAAATCAAATTGTATTTGTTACATGCTCCGAATACAACAGGTGTAGACCTTACAGTGAAATTCTTACTTACAAGCCCTTAACCAACAATGCAGTTTTAGGAATGAATTCCCCCAAATACAATATAAAATAATACCAAAAATTAAAGTAACAAATAATGAAAGAGCAGCAGTAAAAATGACAATAGCGAGGCTATATACAGGGGGTACCGGTACCGAGTCAATGTGCGGGGGCACCGGTTAGTTTAGGTAATTGGGGTAATATGTACATGTAGGTAGAGTTATTAAAGTGACTATGCATAGATAATAAACAGAGAGTAGCAGCAGCGTAAAAGAGGGGGGGGGGGGGGGCAATGCAAATAGTCTGGGTAGCCATTTGATTAGATGTTCAGGAGTCTTATGGCTTGGGGGTGGAAGCTGTTTAGAAGCCTCTTGGACCTAGACTTGGCACTCCGGTACCGCTTGCCGTGCGGTAGCAGAGAGAACAGTCTATGACTAGGGTGGCTGGAGTCTCTGGTGCAGCTGTCGAACCTTTTGAGGATCTGAGGACCCATGCCAAATCTTTTCAGTCTCCTTAGGGGGAATAGGTTTTGTCGTGCCCTCTTCACGACTTTCTTGGTGTGCTTGGACCATGTTAGTTTGTTGGTGATGTGGACACCAAGTAGTGTGTATTTTACAGAGCTGCTTTCTAATCACAGGTGAGGAAAGCCCTCCGGAGCTCCGAGGCCTATGACAACTTCCTGCGATGTCTGCTCATCTTTAACCAGGAAGTGATTTCTCGTGCAGAGCTTGTGCAGCTAGTGCTACCGTTCCTGGGGTAAGCTTTAAGCAGCTATCACCTGCGACAAACAACCAGTTAAAAACTTTTCACAATTTATCAGCCAGACTACCGGTCAAGCATTCTTCTCTATTCGTAATATTGGCCTCCTATGCATAGATGGCCTTGCTACAGGTTGTTTGTTAACGGCATGTGAAAATAAAAGCTTTTTTCTTTGTAATTCATCCTGATATTTTGCCGCCCATCTAACACCCATTCTGGAATGTGATCCGCAGAAAATTCCCAGAACTGTTCTCCTGGTTCAAAAACTTCCTGGGCTACAGAGAGTCCAGCCACATTGAGAGCTTTCCCAAGGAGAGGACCACCGAGGGCATGGCCATGGAGATTGACTACGCTTCCTGTAAGAGGTTGGGATCCAGCTACAGGGCGCTACCCAAGAGCTACACACAGCCCAAATGTACAGGGAGGACCCCACTGTGTAAAGAGGTGAGAGCAGCAGTTATTGACAGTAAAATGTTACCCTTCAAAGTCAACCAAATTGACATAGAGGATCAATACAAATCTGAGGAATTACTGAAATACATGTTTGTGTACAGGAAAAGTAAAGAGCAATGAAAATACAATTTTAAGTCACTTTTGCATGCATCATCCAGCCAGTAAAGTCGATCACAGGGGTTTAATTAGTTAGTACTGAGATATTGAAGCGTGGTTGTTGTTCAAGTGCTCATCTTGGCAAGTGAATCAAGTCGAGCAGAGCTAACAGTATGGTCCATTTCAGGTACTGAATGACACGTGGGTATCGTTCCCTTCGTGGTCGGAGGATTCTACCTTTGTCAGCTCCAAGAAGACCCAGTATGAAGAGCATATTTACAGATGCGAGGACGAGCGCTTTGAGGTGAGACTGTCCCCCCTCTCATGGTAGTTGTATTCTAATAGTACAAACCAAAATATGCCTGAAGTGATGTACTGCCATGTTCCATACTCTCCTTCCCCTTGCAGCTGGATGTGGTGCTGGAGACCAACCTGGCCACCATAAGAGCCCTGGAGGCGGTGCAGAGGAGGCTGTCGCGCATGACGGCCGAGGAGCAGGTCAAGTTCGGCTGGACAACACCATGGGCGGCTGCTCCGAGGTCATCCACCGCAAGGCCATCCAGAGGATATACGGCGACAAGGCCGCTGACATCATCGACGGGCTCAAGAGGAACCCGTCGGTGTCCGTCCCCATAGTACTCAAGAGGTGTGATATGAAGAGGTTATATGATGGGGAAATAAATGTAAATTTGAGAAATGTAAAGCGGTCTAAGCAAACAGCTTCCAGAAAACATGTTGCTTTTCCCATGTTAACCACAGTGTGTGTTCTGAATGGCCTCGTTCCAGGTTAAAGATGAAAGAGGAAGAGTGGAGGGAAGCCCAGAGAGGATTCAACAAGATCTGGAGGGAGCAAAATGAGAAGTACTACCTGAAGTCCCTGGACCACCAAGGCATCAACTTCAAGCAGAATGACACCAAGGTGTTCCGCTCAAAGAACTTGCTCAATGAGATTGAGACCATATACGATGAGGTAAGAGGCAGTGGTGTGTGTGTATATATACCACCACTTACTTGATCTGATCTATGTGTTAACGTCTCCCTGTATTGATTTAAAGGCATAAAAAAAGAAACTCTAGCCTGTGTTTTTTTTGCCTCCCTTTAGCGACAGGAGCAGGCTTCCGAGGACGCGGCCACCGTGCCTGGCGGGCCCCACATGACCCTGACCTACCAGGACAGCCAGATTCTGGAGGACGCCGCCGCGCTCATCATCCACCACGTCAAGAGGCAGGCCGGCATCCAGAAGGAGGACAAGTACAAGATCAAACAGGTCATCCACCACTTCATCCCGGACATGCTGTTCGCTCGGCGCGGGGAGCTGTCAGATGTGGAGGAAGAGGAAGACGATGAGGAGGAGGAGGAAGACGAAACCGGGCCAGATGAAGACGGGTCAAAGAAGCACAACGGATTGGCCGGCAGTGGCGGCTCCGCTAAGTCCAAGCTGCTCTACGGCAACACGGGGGCGCAGAAACTGCGTGGCCTAGACGACGCCTACAACCTCTACTACGTCAACAACAACTGGTACATCTTCCAGCGCCTGCACCAGATCCTCTGTTTGCGGTTGTTGCGCATTTACGGGCAGGCGGAGAGGCAGATCGAGGAGGACTGCAGGGAACGGGAGTGGGAGAGGGAGGTTCTGGGCGTCAAACGGGAAAAGAATGAGAATCCTGCCGTCCAGCTGAGACTGAAGGAGCCCAGTAAGTCCAGACATCCTTTGAAACCAAACTCCATTAAACTGTGTACCCACTGACCATTTTAAGGTTTAGATCAAAGGATCACCATTTGTTTTGCACCCTGTTGCATCCATTTTCTATGGAGCAAATGTACTTTACCTTCATCATGGAATTTATATCGGCAAAGCTCTTCCTCTGAAAAAGTCTGGTCGGTCACATTGTTTTTAACTTCCATAGCTGCTCAAAAATATGACATGCACATGCAAACATCTCCAGGAGCATGTGTTTTTTGATAATGTCAATGGTTCCAACACAGACCCTTGGGGTGCTCCAATTGCACATATATTCTCTTCCTATACCACAACCAGGGGGAGATTTTCCCTCCAAATGTTTTCCTAATCACTTAAATAGGCTAACCGGGATCGATTTCGACAATGTTTTGCCAATGTATGGCTCATTCATGCACAGGAGACCATCTGTAATCAAAGCCACACAATCCTTACATTTTAATGCTTCAAATATTTCATGCATGTGAGCTTTGATCGTCTCTTTCATAGTGAACGGGCACTTGTGAAGCAACACGGATTACCTGTAAATGCTTAGTTATTTTGATAACTGAGAATAAATCTAATACATCGGTCAAATCGATGCATCAGATCAGAAGTTACAATCTAATGACAAATGAGGGTGAGACATTCGTTACATAAATAACAATAAAAAACATTTAAAAACTAAAAATAGAAATTCCTTATAGCCCATAGTGTCATACTATGAGGTTGTTGCACACACCCTCTTCCTCATTTCAGTAGGTTATATTTTGCCATAATGATCTGATCACACTGTGCTACAAGGGATATACATTTAGTAGCCTACAAAAATCTTACCTGGGCCACGTTCAGTAGCCAAATGTTGCCGAAAAAATGCCACGAATAGTCATCCTTATTCTAATCTAGGCTACGTGTCAGAAAAGGCATGTTTGTTCCACATAGATTATATGTATCTGAACGTTTCAAAACGTTGCATCTTGCTGAACTTGCCCCTGATGGACAATATTGATTGGCAGGTGGAATGATGTCCAATGAGGTTGCAAGGTAAAAGTGGGAGGCGGGATCAGGGCACCAGAACAATTAACTGATACACACGTAACGTACACAATTTTCCAGGATCCGTTTTGGCTCGTGAACACTGCTTTCAAAAACGACTTGCTGAAATTATACAAAACCTCTGTAATATCACTTTAAATCCTCGCATTTACCTTTTACAGTGGACATTGAAGTGGAGGACTACTACTCTGCCTTCCTGGAGATGGTGCGGAACCTCCTGGACGGCAACATGGAGCCGACCCAGTACGAGGACTCCCTCAGGGAGATGTTCACCATCCATGCTTACACTGCCTTCACCATGGACAAGCTCATCCAGAGCATTGTCAGACAGGTCAGTACAGTCTTTTCCCTCCGTTAGGTTCCAGACGGCGAGGAAAAAAGCAAACCTTGAGGAACATCTAGGCACCTTAGCACCAAAATTGTCAATTGAAATCCGTTGAGGCCAATCTCTTTCAGGCGGGGGGGCAGCAACAGAGCTAGATGCGGGTCCACCCTGCTTAAACAATGGTAACTTTGATGGCTGACTTAATGACTGTGTTCACACCTGGCATTGTCTGTATCACCAGCTCCAGCACATTGTGAGTGATGAGCTCTGCGTGCGCGTGACAGACCTCTACCTGAGCCAGAGCACCAACAAGGCCACCGGCGGCGCCCTGTCCACCCAGGCCTCCAGAGCCACCGCCGAGGGGGCATACCAGCGCAAGGCAGAGCAGCTCATGTCCGACGAGAACTGCTTCAAGGTATAGCTTGTGTGGGTGGAGTGGATGACTGTCCCACCTGGGATGTTATGGTGTCTCAGCAAAATACTTTGAGTTGCATTTGAACTTTCATGTGTGCTCTCTCTCTCTGTCTAGCTCTCTGGCTTTCATTTTTCTCTTCTTATGTCCCCTTTCTCTCATTATGGTACGTTCTCTCTGACCTTTGCTGTCTGTCTTGTTGGTTGTCTCCTGGTTTGACTGGTTTGTTTGTGGTCCAGCTGATGTTTGTGAAGAGCCAAGGCAGCGTGACCCTGACCCTGGAGCTGCTTGACACGGAGGAGGAGAACTCAGACGAACCCGCAGAGGTGTGTGTTAGTGTATATGGCAGGCGGGCCGGTGGTGACATCAGTCTAATGCATCGCCACATTACATTAGAACAGATTCAGATTAGTCAGATTATTGTGTGGTGACGGTTGTTCCCTCCTGGTTCTTTAAACAGCGGTGGTCCGACTACGTGGGACGCTACCTGAACTCAGACTCTGCGTCTCCAGAGCTGCGTGAGCACCTGGCCCAAAAGCCTGTGTTCCTCCCCAGGTGAGGCCTCTGGCTGTGTCCCCCCCTGTCTGCACAGCTAAAAGCATCTACCCCCTAAAGGCTCGCTCTAAGACAGGCCATGGCACTGTTTCACAAGCCAAAACCAGCTGACAAAAACGGCTCATTTTGAGAAAAGTTCCAGGTCAGTGTTTTTTGCACAAACCAAACTTTCAGGGCTTTCTCCCCGTAGTCTCAAACTAAATGGGTCCCGAGTCTTATCCATGAAGCACTTGTTTCAAAAAGCTCTGCCAATAGTGATGAATACACACACCAGTTGAACTGTAAGTGCGCTAGGTCATTTTTGTGTTTGCTTTCCTCAGAAAGGTAGGCCTAAGTGCAACAAAATCAGATGTTTAGTAGAAATGCTGACAGTGCCTGTCTTGTTTTTGTTGGAGAAAATGTAATTGGCTGTCCACTCGAAAAGCAACTTGTTTCTCTCCCTTTCTGCCCCCCTGCCTTTATCTCACAAAGATTGCACTTTACCCTGCCGTCTTTTTAAATAGAGGGGACTAATTATTTATGCATTTATTCCGTCTCTTTTTTTTAAACGGGGCCTTTTTATTTATGAATATTGCAATTTTTTGATGATATTAGTAGGCTAGTATTTATTTCAACTTTCCCACTCAACAGACTAGTCATCAAATCATTGGGTAAAAAAAAAAAGCATTTAGTTTGCTTTTTTTATTATGAGAATAAGGCTACAATAGCAGTTTGATATAAACTGAAAGGAGGGAAAAAAAAGCCAAGAACATGAGTTTACTTTTCACAGTGCTAATGTATCTAAGGGAAGGAAATATTTCTATACCATCGCGCATATATTAGTGTTCTGTTGTACAATAATTTTCTCTGTTGGAGGATAACCATTTGGTTGAGCAGACATTCTATATGTACAGTGTCTTTAATTGCATTGTCACGATGGCCATTTTTTTTGTTGTGGCATTGGTGAGAGGCTAAAGGCCCCTTTTTTGTCGGTCTAGAGAAAATGATTTATTTTTTATCAACCTTATCAGCTACCCTGTGTTTCCTGTAAAAACATTCTGTATGTGACTTCTTCTAATCCCTGTTTAGATACATGTAAATGTTGTACGAATTGAGATTTGGGGTGTTCAGCGTACTCTATTATAATGTGTAAAACTATTTAAGGATACAGTGCACTCCCGTTGCAATCTTTTTGTTGTGGGTGAGGTTTTTATACGAGTTGACCAAGACTAGTGCTAATAACTCATGAAAACCTGGTCAAGCACAGCATCTGCAACACTTGTACAAAAGAGAGGGGCTTGTGAATAAAATGGTCTGAATTGTATGCTCAAATGTTGGTGTATTTCTTTCCAGACGTCTCTGAGCATTGCATGGAAGGGTGGTTGGGTCCTCTATTAAGCCCTGAGATGAGTGTTGCACATCAAGCCTGTCTGTCTTTGGTTTTCAGTGCTTGTTGCCATTTCTCTAAATGGCTGTCCATAATGTATCATATACATTTCAATGGGCTGGAAGGACCTATGCAAAACAGGACAAAAAATTGGCCTCAGTTCCCCCCCTCACTTTTTTTTACCCATTGCATATATTTGGTACTTGTCTTGACTGGATATGATTTATCAGTGCTCTCACCCACATTTAGTCTGTTTCTCATATTAAGAATATGAGAGGTTCGTCATAAAAGTCAATAGGCATGATTCTCTTATTTTCCACCCAAACAAGTACCTTCAACAGCAGTGGCAACCAGCAGGTTTTCTTTTCAGTTAAATGTTATCCTCATTGCATGGTCATAACTGCTCTGTACATTGTCAGTGGAAGTACTGTATGTGCACATCAAAGTATCTTTCAACCCATATCCTGGCTTGTTAACCCTTTTGGCGGCAATGTGAGAGAAAAAAAAGAAAAAAGTGCCCTTTCTCCCATTCTATTGGAAATTGGCTACTCTAACGGCAATGTCTTTTAAGTGGCATTGACAAAATATGCTTCACGGTTTCAGTCCTCGCTCACCTCTACCCTGTGTGGTAAGTACACATTTAAACCTTTCATTAAAGCGGGGTGAATAATTGCATTTTTAATGCTTGCAAAATTAAATTTAAATCTGGATTCAATTTGATTGACCAAAATATTGTTTGCCAAGGATATTAAAGACTAACAAGAGAATCATCATATGAATGTCAAACGGAAGTGCACTGTACAGGAAGACTGCTGCTACTGCAATAGAGCTACCCTTCCCCTAATCATTTGTGTCCCAGTTCAACTCTTATTATTGGGTGAGTTGCTACGCGTGGGTTTATCAAGACAAGGCTTTACAGGGACGGCCCGCTCAAATTTCACACATTTTCTGATTTATTAGACTTGTTACAACTTGGAGTCAGAAAGGGAAAACATTGGCCTAAATGACTGAGTATTTTGACCTCTAAATAGCATTAGCATTTGTCTGTTATTTTTGGGAACCATGTGTCCTGTCATTTAGCCATAAGTTAGACATCCTGTGCTCAACCAATGTTACAAATGGTATGGATGTAGTGCATTGCAGTCAAACTACTCTCGATTTGACCGAAATTTGCGTGAACTGTCCTTGTAAACTGAATTGCTATGTGGGTAGAGGGCACAAGTAAGCAAGGCGTCGTTACTGGCTCTGGTCTAATGCCAATCTTTCTCCTCTTCCAATCAGGAACCTC
The DNA here is from genome assembly GCF_020615455.1 of Coregonus clupeaformis. NCBI lineage: Eukaryota > Metazoa > Chordata > Actinopteri > Salmoniformes > Salmonidae > Coregonus > Coregonus clupeaformis. Next base: position 47,436 of record NW_025534687.1, read on the forward strand.
CGGCGGATACGTAAGTGCCAGAGAGGGTGGGAGCAGCTGCAGCAGGCGAAGGCGGCTACGGGGATATCGGAGAAGTCCCACAGCGCTGAGGACCTGAAGATGGAGTGCATGTTCAAGCTCAACTCGTACAAGATGGTGTACGTCTTCAAGTCGGAGGACTACATGTACAGACGCACTGCGTTGACCCGGGCTCACCAGGTAGGCAACACCACCAACCAACGTTCCCTAAAATATTTTTTGTCACTGAGCAAATTTCAGGTCTGCTGAGTGCAAACTTGAACGTTGTGAAAATTCTGTGCAACTTCCAGTGCACGTTTACTGTGAACACTGAGTAGGTGACTGTGGCTTTTTCATCAAAAACAATGGATAGAATGGATCCCATAACATTTTAACATGGAAATAGCTGTTCTATCATTCAGCCTTCAGTAGCAGCCAACGTGTGTTCAATGTAGGCCTACATTCCATGAGACTTTTGAAAAAAACATGCAGGGCTTGACATTAACCTGTTTATACAATTGTCCTTCAGACAAGTAGGTGACTGAAAACGTTGTTGTTTGATGCAAGAAACCACTTTACAAAATAAAATGCGTTATTATTCCCATACCATTATTACAGAGAATCAGACAAATTATGCTACCCTCTGCCTATTGGCTACTTAGCTTATTCAAGCCTGTCTCAAAATACAACACTGCCTCTTTAAGACCAAATAAAAAGTATTTACCCGACTGGCTTTTCAAAGATGTCTAGAAATGTACACGTTTTGTGCTCTTGTAGGAAGCAATCACTCCCCTATTGAAGACTACAAATGATGTGTAACTGGACTAATAACTCACTAACTAGCAAAGGGTATGAACAAAATGTGCACACCTGGCTACATGCAGGGAATACTCTAGAACGGTGGTCACCAACCTTTTCTGAGCCAAGATCACTTTCTGAGTCAAAATGCAAGCCGAGATCTACCGCTCAGATTTATTTTTAGCAGGACTTAAAAAACGTAAGCCTATGCAACATTAACCAATGAAAAACAGTACTGTAGCAATGAGGTTTGTTCAGTAAGCTATATCACCGCATATTGGCTTTGCTTGAATTGCCCTGCCAATGCATTGTTGTTCGGGCCATTTAAAAAATATATACATTTCAAAATTTGAGGTAGGCTATATGACCACACCGCTAATAGATCCGTTGTTGTATTACTTGTGAGGCACAGCTGAGTGAACATACATTTAAATCATTTGCTTTGTATTTAACTGGGCTGATGCTGCCTGCATCTGATGGTCAGTCTCAGCGGAGGGAGAGAGCAGCAGACAGAGGGTCCGCCTCAACATCCCTCTGCTCTCCCTTTCCTCCACTGCCTCTCAACATCCCTCTGCTCTCCCTTTCCTCCACTGCCTCTCAACATCCCTCTGCTCTCCCTTTCCTCCACTGCCTCTCAACATCCCTCTGCTCTCCCTTTCCTCCACTGCCTCTCAACATCCCTCCGCTCTCCCTTTCCTCCACTGCCTCTCAACATCCCTCTGCTCTCCCTTTCCTCCACTGCCTCTCAACATCCCTCTGCTCTCCCTTTCCTCCACTGCCTCTCAACATCCCTCTGCTCTCCCTTTCCTCCACTGCCTCTCAACATCCCTCTGCTCTCCCTTTCCTCCACTGCCTCTCAACATCCCTCTGCTCTCCCTTTCCTCCACTGCCTCTCAACATCCCTCTGCTCTCCCTTTCCTCCACTGCCTCTCAACATCCCTCTGCTCTCCCTTTCCTCCACTGCCTCTCAACATCCCTCTGCTCTCCCTTTCCTCCACTGCCTCTCAACATCCCTCTGCTCTCCCTTTCCTCCACTGCCTCTCAACATCCCTCTGCTCTCCCTTTCCTCCACTGCCTCTCAACATCCCTCTGCTCTCCCTTTCCTCCACTGACACTGACCAAAAAGGGACACCGTCTTCCAGCTGATGGGGAAACTCATAATGCGCACCGCATTATTTCTGTTCTCATGCACAAATTCATGTTGTTACTCCTATGAACAGAGAAAGGGAAATATTCCTTGACATTAAGAAAGACCCAAACTGGTAATAATAATAACACAAGCCAATAGATACAATTTCCTACTCATTCATTACTGCTGCAGTGCTTGTTGTAGCGCTGAGTGGAAATAGGAAGAACCCGCATTTTATGGCTGATAAAAGTGTTGAATATAAAGTGTAAGAACTTAAACATGAACTCACTCATAAAAGCAGCATCTCTTTGCTGTATTCGTTGACAGTCTCTCTCTAGTCATGGTTTTAAACGTTTTGAAATGTCACAGTATCAACTTTGCTGTAGCTTTCTTTAATGTATGCTACGTTACTGCAGACACAGTCATCTGAGCCATCCGATTGGCCAGCGGTAGGCCTATAGTGCACTTGATTTGCACTCCGGGCCCGCCGGTAAGGCAGAGTTTGTACCTTCAGACACATGAAGCGGTTCAAAATGGCAACAGTTGGCGCGCAGGGCAGATGAATCGGGTGCACCTACCGTGAACAGCCCGAGACCAATAAAATAAATGAGGAGCACAAGGCTTTATCGTTGTTTTTTTACAGAAATGTTTGGCGATCGACTAGGAATGCCTTGGAGATCCAACAGTCGATCGCCATCGACCGGTTGGTGACCACTGCTCTAGAAAGTTGAGTGAAGTTCAATCTCGTGCTTCTCTCTGTGGGCTGATATTTCTTCTGCACAGCAGTCCTGGGGGAGTTTAGAGGGGAACATTGCCACCAACTGCTCAGACATTGTTTAAATGACATTCAATGATATTGTATTACCTCACTGACTTTAACACTTGATGATATGTAGGACATTGTTGAAAGATCTGTAAAGATATAGGAATATGTAAAGATATCCAAATATGTAAAGATAGTGTTTTCCATTAGGTTACAGACTCATTTTCAGCCAGCAACTTTTTCCACTAGGCTACTTCTCATTTAAATGAACGATATGCATCTTCTAGCGATCTATTGGGGCACCCGAGTGGCGCAGCGGTCTAAGGCACTGCATCTGTGCTTGAGGCGTCACTACAGACCCCCTGGTTCGATTCCAGGCTGTATCACAACCGGCCGTGATTGGGAGTCCCATAGGACGGCGCACAATTGGCCCAGCGTCGTCCGGGTTTGGCCGGTGTAGGCCGTCATTGTAAATAAGAAATTGTTTCTTACTGACTTGCCTAGTTAAATAAAGGTAAAAAACATAAATTTATAGGATGTCAGTCTCAAAGCGAGCGTTGACAAGGAATCACAGTCTGCTGTCTGTCTGGTACAATTTGTGTGCGCTGTGGTTGGTTGAAGTCAAATGTATTTACTCAGAGGAGGGACGGGAGAGCGCATGATGCTCGTGAATTGTGGTAACAATGAGTCGAAATCCACGACTTAGTCTAATTTGTTTTCTGGCACATTCGTTTATTTAGTTTTGCGTGTTTCACATAGCCAGCCACGACTTGTGGTGTATAGTAGGATATTTACTGTGCATTGATTGACAACTGAACAGCAAGTGTTGACTACTTTATAAAAGGTGTCAAACTGACTCCTATATCCCTTTGCCATTTAATAAATCCTGCAACGTGGTTATATGTTCATGGCATCGCATCGGGACAAGAAAACCAAAGGGTTTCCTTTCCTAGGATGTCGGGGCTTGCCAGACAGTGACGCTAAAGTGAGTGGGTCTCGTCAGTCAGTGTAGCCTACCGAATCGCATCGGTGAGAGAGCCTTTCATTTGGCGCCCTAATTTTGGTAGGCTTTTTGGCTATTATCTGTAGAAAAATGATGAAAACATTCGATGAGGATGGTGAATCATCACTGCAGGAACAGTAAGTAGTGGGGGTGTGGTCCTCTGTAGCTCAGCTGGTAGAGCACGGCGCTTGTAACGCCAAGGTAGTGGGTTCGATCCCCGGGACCACCCATACACAAAAATGTATGCACGCATGACTGTAAGTCGCTTTGGATAAAAGCGTCTGCTAAATGGCATATTATTATTATTATTAGTGGAGCTCCTCATTCGGGTCTAAATATGATCATTAGGGCCCTCACGGAATCCAGGCATTAAAACGGAATTCAACAATATTCTAAAATGTATTAACCTTAGTAGGGAATCAACTACATGTATCAAATTAATTAATTACCCCAAGTTTATCATAAGAAATGAACATAATGCATCATTGATTCGCATTTCCTGTAACTTTCTGAAGAGGCAAGGAGAATGCCCCTGTCTGTGTGTGTGCAGTCTACCACTTTGTGTAGCCATTAGCGATTATGCTAATAAAAACAGTCTTCTGGTATATGGAAAGGCATACTCAAAAACCCTCTCAATCAGGGGCGCAACTCCCCCCTCCCCCCACATTCTGAAATTGCATTTTTGTCCCGCCCAGTTTTATCATTGGAATGTGATACAAAACGAGGCAACAGTGTGCTTTAGGACCATGCGGACGCCTCTGAGCGGTCGGGTAGGCTGTTTTGGAGTGTTTATCTGACAACAACAAAAAAGTTATGTCCCCCTCACTTCTAAAACTAAAGTTGCACCCCTGCTCTCAATTAAACGTTAACTACAAAGTAGCCTATGCTTACCTGGCAGAATGATATCATGATTATTTTTCATCTTTCCAGTGGGTATTTGTTTTGCAAACTCTACCATCACATGTGCGCTACAAAAACGCTGCTAAACAACTGGCTCTTGCTAGGTGCACACATGAATTAAAGGGTAACTACACCCACAAATCTACATTTCTCAGATTTTTCCCAGACCTTGAGTGGTCCCCTGATGTGGTTTTAAGCATTGTTGAGGACTTATAGCATCCAATGTTGTTTTTCTATTTTTAAAAAAGTGTGGTTTTGAGAGCGAAACCCTGAAAAAACGAAACATTTTATTTTTCTAGATAATGTAGGCTATTTACTTCATTTTTCTGTTTTAATAAAATACATAATTTAAAGAACACAAACCGTGGCAATTCATATCTTGCAGTAAAACTGTAAATAAGACTTTAATCTCAATAGAAGACAGGGTATATGTTAAAGGGTTTAATGTTCTCTTAGAAAATGATCCTGATCATATAGGCCTAGACGTAGACAATATCCAAAACAACTGACAATACACTGAATTCATACATGTTCAGTAATGTCTTTCTACAACACTTTTTTTCCAATTTGGGGGGTAAACTCGATAAAGTATTCAATAATTTAGCTGTGTATTTCAGATGGAATCAAGGCATTAGAATGTACCATAGGCCACCTAAATAGAGCTCCTTCTGCGAAAAAAAAAGAAACATAATGGCCGCTTACTGACGTTTCAACCAACATAGTCTTGGTTAGAGTGCTGATATGATCGTGATGTGGGGTGTTCTGTGCAAAAAGCTTTCACTACAGCTAACCCCGTTGTCCCTCTTTTCCCCAGTCCCACCAGAGAGTCCACACTCGCCTGCACCGCCGCTTCCAAGGCTTGGTGGACACCTGGGCCAAGGAACACGTGACCAGCGACATGGCCACTGATACGCGCAAGTGGCTGATGGGAGAGCGTCGCGAGGGTCTGTTGCCGTGCACCACCACCCGGGATCCCCAGGTCCTCCATTACCTGAACATCAACAGATACCATGTGAAGTATCATGGCACCTCGTCAGGGGCACCTTAGCTCAACCGGGTGAAGAGATGATGGGAGGGTATTACTTATCGTCATTTTACTAAATCAGCGTGGCAGCAAATTGCTGGATTCCGGAAACTTCCGGAGATTACTTTAGATTTGTTTTTATAAGGACTTTTAAAATGGACCCTCCCTATTTTTGCAGCACAAAAAAGCCAAATTTCTTAGGTGGCCACCGGCCAGTTGTCCATCAGTCCCCTAAACTCCCACCCACCCCCTACCAGCCTGTCTTATGTCACCTTTGAATACAGCAGAAAAGATATGCTGCGACCGAATATGCTATGACTGCAAGAAAGGAAGCAAGACGTGTCATTGTAGTTAAACAGCTATTGATCCTTGGCTGGACCGATCCTCAGACTGAAGGATACTGTTGAGAGCCACGCAGAAAGAGCACGCCATACAGAATGAAGCAATATACACCCATTGAAGTGGTTGAGGTGCACCACACATCCCGGTGTACAGAACTGCTAAGGGGAACCACAGAAGTCTCTCACAACCACTGTGAGTAGGAAGATTAGCATACAGGTATGGACTATGAACATGTATTTCATCCAGGCCACAAGATGGGTTTTGGATTTTGTATAATTGTATAGCCTGTGAATGTTTCTTTTTCAGTGGTACAGGAATGTATGCCGTGTGTCCACAAACATCTCTGGCAACCATGGTGTAGATATTGGGCAGATAAATGCTAATATAGCAGGTTTTTCCCAGTCAGTCAAGTATAGTAACATCAGACTACCCACATACTGCTGATTTGTAAATAGCTTGTTGATAGTCGTCCTTTTTGTCAGAGATGTGCATTGATGTGTACCCTAACAAACTTAGTATAGACCTCGGTCAAACGTTGCTGAAGAGAAATAGCCTATATTGAAAATGCTAAAAATTTTAACAACTGTTTTTACCAAAGGAACTTTATTAGAGCCTTTTTCCTTTGTGTTCTGTTTTTTTTGTGTTATGTCATGTAAGCCTTCATTTAGCAAAATATAACTTTTTCATTGTCTTAAAATGTGACAATTTTATACAAAATGTTTCAAGACAGTATTGTCTATCTGGTTTTTCACTCAAGTCATTGGCACCAGTTCCCATTCGGAATTTCTGAACAATGAATGTAGCCTAGAAACTATTTACGCTTTCCCTGTACATAGTGTAAACGGTTTGTTTCCCCGAGACCAATTCTCCATTTAATATATCCATCAGAATTTCTGGATCAGTCATGAAGTATGGAACAGCTAATCCCATAAATCCCATGTAATCTTATTGTGGTCATGATGATAGTTGCCATTTTGTAGCGGTCATGTTGTTGCGCGTTAAGATTCCCACTTGATCACAGTTTCCTCCTCCAGGGCTAAAGTAGAGGGATCAGTCATGGCACCTCCACAGGACCAATCAGCCACATGCATCATCCCCATCTCAACTTTCTGGCAAATGTCACTTTAAAGATGACTCAGACTAAGACTCCTGAGTCCGTTTCTGATGCACAATCATGCTCCATTAAAACCAGTCCAGATGAGATGTAGTTCTGCCTCCTTTACAAGGTATTGATAATGTCTCAATATAAAAGAGAACGGTATTGGCCCCCAAACATAAACAGTACTGTTTTATAGTGTCATGTTGTACACTTTCAGAAGGTGCAGGTGTAGACACAAATACAATGATTTGTGAAATTGTATTCTGATCCCCAAATCTGGTCCATGTCCATAATAAGATAAACATTGACAACCATATGAGTATATGTGAATGTATATCATTCAACCGCTACAGTTTTATCATCAACAACCAAGCAACAAGCACACTGCATTTGACAAGCTATTAGTTTATATTTTTTTCAAATACAGAAGATAAATGTTTTTTTTGTTTGTTGTTGAGAAATACTGTCCCCAGAAAAGTTGAGCCTCTAGTTTTTTGGGGTTGGTGGTAATACTTCACTTTTCCCATAGTGTTCCATCATCATTGTATACAGTGGGGGAAAAAAGTATTTAGTCAGCCACCAATTGTGCAAGTTCTCCCACTTAAAAAGATGAGAGAGGCCTGTAATTTTCATCATAGGTACACGTCAACTATGACAGACAAAATGAGATTTTTTAAAAATGAATTTATTTGCTAATTATGGTGGAAAATAAGTATTTGGTCAATAACAAAAGTTTCTCAATGCTTTGTTATATACCCTTTGTTGGCAATGACACAGGTCAAACGTTTTCTGTAAGTCTTCACAAGGTTTTCACACACTGTTGCTGGTATTTTGGCCCATTCCTCCATGCAGATCTCCTCTAGAGCAGTGATGTTTTGGGGCTGTCGCTGGGCAACACAGACTTTCAACTCCCTCCAAAGATTTTCTATGGGGTTGAGATCTGGAGACTGGCTAGGCCACTCCAGGACCTTGAAATGCTTCTTACGAAGCCACTCCTTCGTTGCCCGGGCGGTGTGTTTGGGTTCATTGTCATGCTGAAAGACCCAGCCACGTTTCATCTTCAATGCCCTTGCTGATGGAAGGAGGTTTTCACTCAAAATCTCACGATACATGGCCCTATTCATTCTTTCCTTTACACGGATCAGTCGTCCTGGTCCCTTTGCAGAAAAACTGCCCCAAAGCATGATGTTTCCACCCCCATGCTTCACAGTAGGTATGGTGTTCTTTGGATGCAACTCAGCATTCTTTGTCCTCCAAACACAACGAGTTGAGTTTTTACCAAAAAGTTCTATTTTGGTTTCATCTGACCATATGACATTCTCCCAATCCTCTTCTGGATCATCCAAATGCACTCTAGCAAACTTCAGACGGGCCTGGACATGTACTGGCTTAAGCAGGGGGACACGTCTGGCACTGCAGGATTTGAGTCCCTGGCGGCGTAGTGTGTTACTGATGGTAGGCTTTGTTACTTTGGTCCCAGCTCTCTGCAGGTCATTCACTAGGTCCCCCCCGTGTGGTTCTGGGATTTTTGCTCACCGTTCTTGTGATCATTTTGACCCCACAGGGTGAGATCTTGCGTGGAGCCCCAGATCGAGGGAGATTATCAGTGGTCTTGTATGTCTTCCATTTCCTAATAATTGCTCCCACAGTTGATTTCTTCAAACCAAGCTGCTTACCTATTGCAGATTCAGTCTTCCCAGCCTGGTGCATGTCTACAATTTTGTTTCTGGTGTCCTTTGACAGCTCTTTGGTCTTGGCCATAGTGGAGTTTGGAGTGTGACTGTTTGAGGTTGTGGACAGGTGTCTTCTATACTGATAACAAGTTCAAACAGGTGCCATTAATACAGGTAACGAGTGGAGGACAGAGGAGCCTCTTAAAGAAGAAGTTACAGGTCTGTGAGAGCCAGAAATCTTGCTTGTTTGTAGGTGACCAAATACTTATTTTCCACCATAATTTGCAAATAAATTCATAAAAAATCCTACAATGTGATTTTCTGGATTTTTTCTCTCTCAATTTGTCTGTCATAGTTGACGTGTACCTATGATGAAATTACAGGCCTCTCTCATCTTTTAAGTGGGAGAACTTGCACAATTGGTGGCTGACTAAATACTTGTTTTCCCCACTGTATGAATTTGAGTTTCATTTTGTCTAACCACATGTTGCACCACTCGGTACCTCTTCACCCCTGACCAGAACCTTCTCATCCGGTTCTGTTTCTGTCCAGCAAAGCCTGTAGATTCTGGATGTTAATTCTGATCTTACATGAGAAACTGGGCATTCCGATTTACATGAAAAGATTTAAACAACAAAAACACTTTGGATATGGACATCAACCAGAGCATGAATGATACTCAGATCCACCTGACTGACGTATCGCTCCTACACTACCAATGGAACCATCTCCTGGAATATATTGACGCAGCTACAGCAGGCAATACTTTGAGGGGAGTTGTAAGTCGTGGGAGTGTGTGTGAAGTTGAACTGCCACCAATTTATCTGGAAGGAGGACATTTTAACAACCCAAACAGGAAAAGTTTCCCCATCAACATTTGTCCCCACAAGGCTACTCTGTCAGTGCTGTAACCAGCTAAAGACAATCTTTGGACTGTTTCTATCTTTGGACTGATTTTCATTTTTCTATTTACTGTGTTGAACATGGAGTACAGGAGGACTACCGGGCAGCTGAATTGTACATACAAACTACAAAGACTACATTTGTAGTCCATTTTCTGTGTCCCTTTGTCACCTCTTCTTTGACTTCTATGATGTTGTGTAGTAATGGTGTTTGGCATTAAACTCTCATTTGAATAGACTGAAGCCTTGTCCGTAGTTTCCTTTTAATCCTCTAGGTGGCGTTCAAGTTGCTTGAACACGAGAAATATGGTCTGCATCTGTTTTGATTGGTCAAATCTGATGCCCGTTTCTGCATCCTGGCTGTGGCATTTCTGCATATTAAAGCGATAGGTCACCTAAACTTACAATTAAGTTTTAATAATTTTCCTACCTGATGTTTGTCTTGATACAAGCAGATGTGTTTCTTTTAGACATTTCTTTGTCACCAGACAAATTATACAAATGTTGAAATAAATTATACGTATATTGTCTTGCTCTTTTATTGACAATACTGACAAAACACTGTAAATACAAAAAGGAGGATGGATGATCAAAAACATTTTGTTTTATTAAAGAGGCAGTTGGCGTGAGAAACAATGTTGTCTAGATACAATTGCGTGTTTGGTCTAGTTACATGAAGCATGGTAAATCTCTAATGTCTGTTTAATCCGATATATGATGCTATGTTAGGAAATATTGATCTGAAACTGCAGCTGTACCAAGGAGGGTGCAGCCCATTATGATGGTCCTGGTCGGTCCTCATGCTACGTTCTATTTAATTTCTCGTACGTAAATCCGTGTGCAAACCACGTCGTCTGCCCCAAAGGTCTGAAAAAGAAGGGAGAGGGAAAAACACTCCAATTATCTCAACACAAGTGTTTCTTGCTGTTGTAGATCAGTGTTTGAACCTTCAGATAAGAACACAGGACGATTTTATGTTCATCTCAAATACGACAACTGGTGTCAGAAGTGGGATAAAAAAAAATATTTATTGTTCAAACTCTCATTGTGACAGAATGGAAGACTGCTTTAGCACACAACTGGCTGAGATTTCCTGTCCAAAGACTTTAGTCATTTTGGCATGTGGCAGCTGCTACAGTATCAGTGAATGAATGGGGGAAATGATAGAGCTGTGTGGGTGGCGGAGGCGCATCGAGCCCCAAAGATTTATGGTACTTTCAGAGGTGCAGCAAGACTGCAACCGAACTTGTGTCAGCACCACAGATCATCATTACCCCAGCACCCAGGGAGGGAGGGAGGAAAGTAAGTATCATTCGGGTTTAAAGAATGGCGTTAAGATGGGGCCATCTGCCGTGTGCAGCGAGTGTCCAGGGAGACATTAACGTGTGATGCGTCAGGGACCATTGGCGTTTTCCAACACAACATGATCAATGAGGCACATTATTGCGAGCAGGAGCAGGCAGACAGCCAGTAGCATTTAACCCCCCTCCACACACACACACACCTCTCTGGCGGTAAAGGCCTGCACTGGAGAAGGAAAAGCCCCCCTCTTACCTAGGGGATACTCTTCAGTACAACAGCAGGGTAGATAAGAGTTCAGTGTGTCAGTCACGAACACATGCAGTATCAGAATAACTGAAGGCACATTCCCTGCTGCCCGTCCTATTAAACTAAACTAGCCCCCCGAGATTTCGCCAAGCTAATGAACCCATCCTGGACTCCATCCGTCTTCCATCACTGGAGACAGTAAAGCCAGAACATACGGTCTTCATTACTTTCTTTCCCCCAACAACCCTCTCCTCCCCTCCTTCCTTCCCCCCTCCTTGAAAGCTTCATTTCTTAATCTGCTCATAGATGCTTTGACGTGAGCCACCTGCATTTCCGTTTTACTGGCCAGGTCCAGATTCCTCTGTCACCGGAAGGAGAGCAGGCTTGTTTTAGTGGAGGATGAGGTGCTGCCCATTAGCTCCCTGGAGTTAATAAACAAATTGTTCACGGGTGACGTAGTCTGAAATGTAGATCCGTTGATGATGGAAAAAAACTCTAACTTAGCCTGTGAGTACAACATTCTGGAGGTATGTGGGGGATCAACCTTTCAAGAGGTTTGTGTTTCGATTTGTGGGACCTGGGAAGAAGTGTATCGTGGCACCTTGTTTGTCATCAATAGGTTTTGCCGCATATGGATGGGCAGATGCAGTGCATTGGTGGCTTTCTCCATATTGCGGTTATTCAATAAGAAAAAGTCATGGTTCCCACCTTTGAGACCCTACCAAGTTGAGCATTTGTTGACAACACCACGCCATAGCGAAAAGTATTTTCCTCCACAGTAAAACACAAGATGATGTGTGCCTAGCGGGAAATATGTTTGACTTTTTAAAAAACACACGTGTCTCACAGACCTATCATATGGCTTATCGGTTCAATATGCACAGAACTACACACCCTTGAGTTGAAACACACACATTTCATGTTTGCTCAAAGCATCTCCTGTTGCAAAGTCCAAGCATGCTATCCAGAAAGGAGTCCCTTACTTAGAGGTTTTCCCCTTGATTTCCCTCTGGGCTTTGTAAGAGTCAATAAAGAGGTTATCCTCATCACTTATAAACTGGAATCTAAGGTTATTGGCACCATTTATTGTTGTCAATCTGGTCTATAAAATTAAAACAGGCCAGAAGTTTACAGAAAGCACATTTTCTTTTTAATATGAAAGTCAGTGTCGTGAAGTCATCAAGAAGTGTTTTGGACGGATGTAAGGACCTGGTATGTGAGGAGCTTAACAACAAACGTATGTTTGTGCAGTATAATATCAGCCAGTAGCAATACATCAAAGAGAAAGATTTGAAATCCCTTAGGAACCCTTTCAGAGGTGTTCATAACAGTGACAATAGTTTCCGAGTTGGGCTGTGCAGAGCTAAATTCATCATATGGAGTGCTCTGGTGGAAAAGCTTATCTTAGCTTTGACATCAAGCGTCTGTTTGAATTTACAGTATAATCTCTTGGGGCATAGTATGAGTTGCAGGCCTACTCTCTTTTGGGTTCAGAATGAAGTGTTATCACTAACAGTGTGGGGTACCAGTGCACCAAGTCTGGAACCAACAGGACGCCGCTTCTACCCCCAAGCCAATCGACTGCTAAATAGCTAATCGAATGGCTACCCAGACTACCTGCATTGACCCATTTTTTATGTTTTGCACCAACTCTCTTGCACTGACTCTATGCACACACACTGGACTCTATCACACACTCACACATACTTACACTGACACCCCAACACACACATACACACACACACTTTCACACTCACCACATACAGTGAGGGGGAAAAAGTATTTGATCCCCTGCTGATTTTGTACGTTTGCCCACTGACAAAGACATGATTAGTCTATAATTTTAATGGTAGGTTTATTTGAACAGTGAGAGACAGAATAACAACAAAAAAATCCAGAAAAACGCATGTCAAAGATTTTATGAATTGATTTGCATTTTAATGATGGAAATAAGTATTTGACCCCTCTGCAAATCATGACTTAGTACTTGGTGGCAAAACCCTTGTTGGCAATCACAGAGGTCAGACATTTCTTGTAGTTGGCCACCAGGTTTGCACACATCTCAGGAGGGATTTTGTCCCACTCCTCTTCGCAGATCTTCTCCAAGTCATTAAGGTTTCGAGGCTGACGTTTGGCAACTCGAACCTTCAGCTCCCTCCACAGATTTTCTATGGGATTAAGGTCTGGAGACTGGCTAGGCCACTTCAGGACCTTAATGTGCTTCTTCTTGAGCCACTCCTTTGTTGCCTTGGCCGTGTGTTTTGGGTCATTGTCATGCTGGAATACCCATCCACGACCCATTTTCAATGCCCTGAGGGAAGGAGGTTCTCACCCAAGATTTGACGGTACATGGCCCTGTCTATCGTCCCTTTGATGCGGTGAAGTTGTCCTGTCCCCTTAGCAGAAAAACACCCCCAAAGCATAATGTTTCCACCTCCATGTTTGACAGTGGGGATGGTGTTCTTGGGGTCATAGGCAGCATTCCTCCTCCTCCAAACACGGCGAGTTGAGTTGATGCCAAAGAGCTCGATTTTAGTCTCATCTGACCACAACACTTTCACCCAGTTCTCCTCTGAATCATTCAGATGTTCACTGGCAAACTTCAGACGGGCCTGTATATGTGCTTTCTTGAGCAGGGGGATCTTGTGGGCGCTGCAGGATTTCAGTCCTTCACGGCGTAGTGTGTTACCAATTGTTTTCTTGGTGACTATGGTCCCAGCTGCCTTGAGATCATTGACAAGATCCTCCCGTGTAGTTCTGGGCTGATTCCTCACCGTTCTCATGATCATTGCAACTCCACGAGGTGAGATCTTGCATGGAGCCCCAGGCCGAGGGAGATTGACAGTTCTTTTGTGTTTCTTCCATTTGCGAATAATCGCACCAACTGTTGTCACCTTCTCACCAAGCTGCTTGGCGATGGTCTTGTAGTCCATTCCAGCCTTGTGTAGGTCTACAATCTTGTCCCTGACATCCTTGGAGAGCTCTTTGGTCTTCGCCATGGTGGAGAGTTTGGAATCTGATTGATTGATTGCTTCTGTGGACAGGTGTCTTTTATACAGGTAACAAACTGAGATTAGGAGCACTCCCTTTAAGAGTGTGCTCCTAATCTCAGCTCGTTACCTGTATAAAAGACACCTGGGAGCCAGAAATCTTTCTGATTGAGAGGGGGTCAAATACTTATTTCCCTCATTAAAATGCAAATCAATTTATAACATTTTTGACATGCATTTTTCTGGATTTTGTTGTTGTTATTCTGTCTCTCACTGTTCAAATAAACCTACCATTAAAATCTACACCTGTTTACGAAGCATGTGACAAATAATATTTGATCTGTATACATTCTAACATGAACGTCATAAAACTAATTTGATAGACAAATTTGAGATCTTTGAATGAATTCTTTGTGAAAGGAACAATCTATATTTTCAGTATACAAATAGATCAAACTGAGGGGGGCCTGACATGACAGCCTTGCCTACTACCTTTCTCTAGTCCCAAACTTGTTGGTATTGATCCTCACCAGTATGAGTTCATCTCCCCTCAGCTCTCTGGTCCAGAAGGTTCTTGGGCCGTTGCCATCCAGTAGAGTCTGCCTGCAGTACATTTTGCTCTCAGTCTCCCATGTGACCAGGCTCTGTTGATAGGATGCAAATGAAGAGGGTCCATGTCAATACAGCCATGTACTTTCCTGTCCTGGCCATCTTTACCTTTACATTGTATAGGGGCAGACTACCTTTACATTGTATGTGGGCAGAACACCTTTACATTGTATGGGGGCAGACTACCTTTACATTGTATAGGGGCAGAGACTACCTTTACATTGTATAGGGGCAGACTACCTTTACATGGTATGGGGGAAGAGACTACCTTTACATTGTATAGGGGCAGATTACCTTTACATGGTATGGGGGCAGAGACTACCTTTACATTGTATGGGGGCAGAGACTACCTTTACATTGTATGGGGGCAGACTACCTTTACATTGTATAGGGGCAGAGACTACCTTTACATTGTATGGGGGCAGAGACTACCTTTACATTGTATGGGGGCAGACCACCTTTACATTGTATAGGGGCAGAGACTACCTTTACATTGTATGAGGGTAGACTACCTTTACATTGTATAGGGGCAAAGACTACCTTTACATTGTATAGGGGCAAAGACTACCTTTATATTGTATGGGGGCAGACTACCTTTACATTGTATAGGGGCAGATACTACCTTTACATTGTATAGGGGTAGAGACTACCTTTACATTGTATGGGGGCAGAGACTACCTTTACATTGTATAGGGGCAGAGACTACTTTTACATTGTATGGGGGCAAACTACCTTTACATTGTATAAGGGTAGAGACATTACCTTTACATTCTATAAGAGCAGAGACATTACCTTTACATTGTATTGGGGTAGAGACACTACCTTTACATTGTATTGGGGCAGAGACACTACCTTTACATTGTATTGGGGCAGAGACACTACCTTTACATTGTATTGGGGCAGAGACACTCCCTTTACATTGTATTGGGGCAGACTCAGAGACTTTACCTTGCACTTCCTGCCATCTATTGTCTCCTCGTTGAACTCCTGGCCAATGAGGAAGTTGATCTCGGTGGTGCGCACGGTGGTGGAGGTCTTGATGTAGAACTGCTCATCATTCTGCCTGATCTCCACGTGAGGTTTGGACGCCGCGGCGCCAGCGACCTTCCTCAACATAGCATTGACGCCTGTGGGCAAATAACACCTGTCATTACGCTTACTTTAACGGTCATAAGCGCTGCATAACCAATTGCATGTCAGAATGTGTCATTGATCAGTTTTAACTTTGTCAGGTTACGGCAACTGACGGCAACTGACTGGACACAACCATGACATGCCACTGGGTTGAACCCATGGTGACAATACGGCTTCACAGGGCTACCGTTTGACTTTTACTGACATCTGGTATGTCATGTTAGCAGATTTCATAAGATCCTCATCTCCCATTTCTTTAATTCAAGGATGAGTACAGTTACATTTCTGTCTCCTCCTGGCGCCATTAATAGGAGAAGGAAAACAATCATGAATTCCACTTGCAAAGGTGTAGGTGGTGCTTATTTACAAGAGGAATGAATAGTGGCAGTGTTACCTATTTGTGGCAAAGTCATGGTAGACTGGAAGTTATTGGAGTGAGAGAAGATATCAGTAGTGCGCTGTAGTATTCAGGTTTTTATATACAGAGTTCTCAAGGCAAGCAACCGCAAATGAGATGGTTATCAGCAGATGTTGCAAATATGGGGGGGACGCTATGACAAGGTGATGAAAACAAGGAATGCTGGAGTCATTAGCTTTGTTTAGCTCTCCTGCAGACTGATGGATTCCTCCGAGAAAAAAAATTGTGGAGCTAGTTGGCTCTTCTGTCCCAGTGTTACAGTACAAACAGTTGGATGAGAAAATGTCTGGCTGTTTCCATTAATTCCCAACATGCATATGTTTTCCGAGCTGCTCTCTCTCTCTTTCTCAAATACTGTATCCTTCAGTACTATGAGTCTTATTGCTCTCATTTAAATTACAATCTGTGTACTTGCGTTTCCCAGAGGAGAGGTCAATCTTTCCTCCTTTTTCCTCCTCTCATCTCTTTGTTCCACGATGAAAAAACAAAACAATGGCAACAAAAGCCAAAGTTCTGTCCAAGCCAATATCTAGACCTCAGATTAAGTGAGATCTCAGTGCAGTCACAGGAGACGTATTTGAGAAAACAAACACAGTGAATTGTCTCATCTGTTCCACACCAGCTGGGCTCAACTGTGCAGCATTGGGCTGATCCACCCACACTGCTTTCACTGAAAATATGACTATTCTAAGGCAGGAAGCTACACGCAAGATCAAGCTTACATGCAATTAGTGATTTGTAATATGTATTACATGTGCACCTGGTGTACATTTTCTATTATGTTTTATACATGCCCAACTCCATTTTTTTGTATATGTTTTTGAAAACTGATGTGAAAATGACTTTCGGAATATCAACCCACGACAACATAAAATGCAGCTCAAATGAACAAGGTACATGGCAAAAATACATGATGGAATGATCCTAAAACTGAGGATATAGGCAAAACTGAAAGATGATCAAGATGTGTCACACCCGGTGGCCTTTCCCAATAATTGTTTTCTCAAATATTTCCCCAAATAATAGATCACAGATCAAAATAATGATGGGTTTGGTGGTGAGACACAATAGGGAAACAACAGTTAGGATTTTGAAGTATTTATTCTATCAAATAGCTCTTAATGATAGCAGGTAAGAACTATAGATGTCTTACCAAGGGCTTTGAGTAGTTCGTCAAAATTCTCACTGCTTCTCATTTTCCAAGTGCCTGCGAAATTGGTCATTTTCTTGGGAAGGCTCGCGTGTACCGGTCTCTCTCTGCCTCTTGATATGCTCTGTCTCCTCTGTTTCTCCTCAGTTCCCTGTCCCACTATCCCTCCCCTACACTCTCCCTTTCACCCTCCCTCCTTTTCTCTCGCTCTCTGTAATAACCCCTCACAGCATGCTCCGCTCTCTCTCAAGTCCTGAAAGAGAGTCAGTGAAATGTCCTCCCCTTAATGACCATTGTAAATGACAGATGGACAGGGGTTCAGGTGGTCCAGTTTCAAGCCTGCAAAATAAATAGGACAAATAGGGCATTTAAATGGAACAACTCCATAGAAGAGAACCATGGATGTCACCATCACAGCAATATAATAATGTGTTGAATGCAATTATGGTTTCCAATATAAACCAATATTGTAGTTGTGATAAGATCTAAGATCTTTCTTCGATAAAAGATGGGAGTCAATGTCCATCTAAAGATGGGATTCCTAGGGAACCGTCTCTTTGAGGGTGGATATAGACGTTCATCCCATTGACAAGCCCTCTCTCTCCCTGGCTACAGCTAAGGATCAGACTAAACATGCATTCAATTCATCCCAAGCAAGAAACTCACTGAAACAGCCCCCCAACACAGAATGAGAGGCCCCGATAGCTTCACTCACACCCCCTCCCATCACGTCTGATTTGTTCTCTTTCTGATGGCTCTTCATCAATCTCTTTGACAAAGTGGCTTCCAGACAGCGGTGGATAATTAATGTATAGAGCAGAGCAGGGAGCACTCTGTCATCCCTCCAGGAAGTGTCGCGTTAAAAAGGCTCCCATCTAGTTCCCTATGCATGCTCGTCCACCACAGTTTGTCTCATCAATCAATAGATTTGTCTTTAGTCTTTGGGTGGTGTTTTTCTTTGAACACACAGAGAGCGGTAGGGGAAAGAAAAACAGAGATGGTTTGATTTTGTGTTAAGCGTTGAATGAATGATCCTTTCACGAGGTTTGTGATGCAGCTTTGTTTTAGTTTTTTTAGTGAGTGAACTTATTTCATTATTACTATCATGCTGTGAGGGGGAAAATACACATTAAAGGGATAGTTAACTGATTTTCCATTCTTTGATAAACATTTTCTAACTTTGAAAGTACTCTGCTGGTCGTGACGAGACAATCCATAGACATTTGAATGACAAAATATATTTTTTAAATGTATGGGTGACAGTTTAGTCAAGATGTTCATCCCCTCTGAAATCTGTATCACTTTCATATCTGCCTCACTGTTACAGATACGCTAGCCATGTTGCACACTTTGGACTATGAAGTAGTTAACCACACTCTTAAAAAAAGAAAAAAGGTTAAGAACCCAAAAGGGTTATATCACTTGCTTCACCTTTAGGGGCGCAATAGAACCCTTTTTGGTTCTATATAGAACCTTTTTTTCCTAAGACTGTATATTGGATTTAAACGAAATGGACCCTATCCATCTCACCCGACCAACTAGCAACAAAGATACATGACCTTGTGTGTCAGAACGTCACCTCCAAATAGACATGCTAAGGCCCCCCAGTCATAAGAACATCTAGGAGACATTAGCCATTCAGAGCAGTGAATCGCATTGTCCTCTCCCAAAATGTCTGCTAGCCCAACGTGGACCCTTTCAAAACCCTGGGGCTTTTTCTACGGACTCCTAAAGGACTATCTTAAAGACCCCCTCCATCATTCTCTTAATGGTAATTTCTCATGCGTAACCTTAGTCATGGCAGAACAACGCAAGGTGAGTCTGCCATCCAATCGGGATGTTTTAATTACCCAAGTTAGTGAAACACTGCCACATAAAACCATCAAAGAAACTTGGGTCGTATTCATTAATGCAAGTAGTCTCTCCATATTTCTGTCCTTTTTCCTTCCATTTGGTTTCAAGTGAATGTCCATTATGTTGGAGCCATGTGATGTGACCATAGCTGATGTTTTAAACGAGCCACTCGGCTGTCACTGTGTAGACAACAGAACACACTTTGTTAAACAGCAAGCCTGTGTGCTGCCTGGATTCCTTTTTTATAGTTTTTCTGATAAAGTTGGATATTAACATTCCAGGCAGTAGCCTATATATTTTGAATGTGCTTGCTTATTGCCTTCTTTGAAGTCCGATGACAGTCCCTACTCACCCTAGGGGGGTATGGATTTACAAAACAAGCCTCTAAAGAGGGTAGCCTTATTTCCCATATGAAGTGCCCTTTCCAATACATTTTTTATTTTTTTTGTCATTTAGCAGACGCTCTTATCCAGAGCGACTTACATGAGCAATTAGGGTTAAGTGCCTTGCTCAAGGGCACATCGACAGATTTTTCACCTAGTCGGCTCGGGGATTAGAACCAGTGACCTTTCGATTACTGGCACAACGCTCTTAACCACCTGCCGTCCAATACATGACAGAGTATTTGAGACAGAAATACTAATGTACATTTTACATTTTAGTCATTTAGCAGACGCTCTTATCCAGAGCGACTTACAGTTAGTGAGTGCATACATTTTTTCATACTGGCCCCCGTGGGAATCGAACCCACAACCCTGGCGTTGCAAGCGCCATGCTCTACCAACTGAGCTACAGGAGGCCTACAATGTACATAAATTAACCTAGAAGGCAAGATCTAAACTACACTGAACAAAAATATAAACGCAACATGTAAAGTGTTGGTCCAATGTTTCATGAGCTGAAATAAAATATCCCAGAAATGTTTCATACACACAAAAAAGTGTATTTCTTTAAAATGTTGTGCACAAATTTCTTTACATCCCTGTTACGGAGCATTTCTCCTTTGCCAAGATAATCAATCCACCTGACAGGTGTGTCATATCAAGAAGCTGATTAAACAGCATGATCATTACAATAAAAGGCCACTCTAAAATGTGCCGTTTTGTCACACAACACAATGCCACAGATGTCTCTAGTTTTGAGGGAGCGCGCAATTGGCATGCTGACTGCAGGAATGTCCACCAGAGCTGTTGCCAGATAATTTAATGTTAATTTCTCTACCATAAGCCTCCAACATCGTTTTAGAGAATTTGGCAGTATCTCCAATTGGCCTCCATAGATTAGGGCCTTATGAATTTATTTCAATTGATTGATTTCCTTATATGAACTGTAACTCAGTAAAATCTTTGAAATTGTTGAGTTTATATTTTTCTTCAGTATAGTTTGAACCTTTGCTTTGCTATTGTCCAGAGAAATATGAATGTGAAAATCTTTTTTCAATAAATAACATCAGAACATTTTCTTTTAAGACAATAATATTGAGAAATTCAAAGAAATGTACATTGTGCAACTACACGTTTGAGCTGGAAGTGATGAAGTTAATACACAGATTACACTCAGAGGTTTACTACCACAATACACAAAGTGACATGCCTTGTCTTGTTCTCTGCCTGGAGTCCTCATCTCACATCGCTTCCTTTAAAGAGCAGTTTACTGCTGGTCCAGCACACTAAAAACAAATCCCTCCCAAAGTACCAGCCCTGAAACCATCAAAAAATTTATTTACTGAATATTTTAAAACTACAACAGTTAGCATTTCACAATTGGCCAACAACCTTGATTGTTCAGTACAATATTAGTTGAATATTGCTAATATTGTCACAGCAGCAATGCTAAATACCAGGGTTCAAACTATTGAATACTGGAGTTGAGGTGAAGACATTAATTGGAAACAATGTGCTTTAACAGTATCATTTACAGCATCACGTCTTTTTTTATTCACAATAAGATGGCTGCCCTAAACACAGCACCGTTACATGTACTACTAATATAATCATTTTATCATTTAAATCTACCCTCCATAGCCTGGATTTCTGTTAAATAGTGTGACTCTACCAACTTCTTTATTTTGTACTCGGAGTAACCTTGTCCGACCCCAGGCTCAATTGCTAGAGAGCTGGCTGGGTGGACGAGATTAGGTTGGGAGGACTAAAGGGGAGGGTCTTCGCAAGTGCAAAGTCAAAGAAGAGGAACATGTGCCCTAATTGGTTGTTTTGTCATGTGTGTTTGAGCTGAAATTGTGTATGCAATTTGCTGTTGCTACCTCCTAGGACTAAACCTGATAAAGGCTAGAGGGCAGCTTTAAACAGATTTAAGTTGATCTATCCTATTACTAAGACAGTAGAAATACATTAGGAGTGATGGATCAGTTCAGTGTTTATGCCTGTTGAAAAACAAATGACAACGAATCCCTGAAGGAACCAACTAGTGCTGAGCGATTAGTGCTTTTTTGAGGTCGGGTTCGGTTTGATAATAAAAAAATCTACGCATTATGTGGGTTGAATGCTTTAACACAGAATAAAACAATTAAAAGTCCCATGATGGTAGTGACTGCCCATTACTGCTTATCACTTATTAACCATCATTTATTCACATTACTTTAATGAAATATTTCAGTTGTTGTGTATTTCATTTGTTTTATTTGATGACTTTATTATTTCATTCCAAGTCATCTCATCTCTATAGAGCACTGCCTATGCTGTCTGACTAAATCACTATTTCAGTAGTTCTTCAAAGTAAATAAGGCATACTTTTATGACTGCTGAATACCAACTATAAATCTTAGATCATTTATTTTCAGGTAGATGCCTCACTACGCAACTGCTTTCTATTCCTCCCAATCACGTTCTTCTGTCTCTTCTCTCCCTCTCACACCGGACAAGTAGGCGCGCAATGGATTATGGTCACTGTAGTTAATTACCATGTTTTCTGCGCTAAACTATGTAGAATATTGGCCTGTTGGATACTGCAAAATCGCACAGTTTGGGCTTGATCTGATTTATCTCTAGAGAAACTGCATATAGCGCTCAGACAAAAACGAACAAAATGGAATTCAAATAATTGAACAGACATCGATCAATTAGTTGTTTAAAAAACGAAAAATAACCGACATTTCGGTTAATCGCTCGACACTAGAACCAACATGAGGGTGTACCAGTCACAAATTACACATTCTAATGACATCAAATCTCAAACTACTGTTCCTTCATTCACTCACAACATAAGATAAAAATCCCCACCAATTCACACTAAAAGGCAACAGTAGTTTAAAAGGCAAACAAAATAATTAGGACAAGGAAGCCATTAAGGAATAGGAGCAGGCAGATCTTATTGGCCCAGTTCCATTTCAGTCCCTGGGCCAATATTGTGCTCTATTGCTATCACCTATGCAGTGGTGAGGTCAGGGAGGTCAAGAGGCCGGATTGGAACCAGGGCCACAGCAACAATGTCCAATCCCAAATCAATCCGTGTCCCTTACCCCCTATGATTGTATATATAATGTGGTGAAAATTCAAGTGGGAAATGTGTAGCTATTACCATATTGTTAACACCTATCCCCTAATCCCCTCACCAGGGCATAGAGGGTATGGGTTAGGGGTGGGTTTGGGATTGGGTGCTAATGTCCTCTACCAGTGTCTAGAGTCGACCAGCTCCGGTCGCAAGCTCACTCTCTTGAGGGTTTCGTAGCCCACGACCATAACGATGGCGGTGGGAATGGAGGATATGATGCGTGCAGACAGCCCTTTGGTCATCCCCCAGAATCCCTCCTCTGCCAGCAGGTTTTTGAACGTCTCGATGACGGAGGTCCTGCCTTCAACCTGTCACACACATACAAGGCTGTTGTTACAAAGGTATTTATCCATGTACATTTTTTTTTTGTAAAATTCTATTTGCTATTCCAGGATTTAGACCCTGGGTAGGCAATTCTGGTCGTGGAGTGCAACAGACACTGAAGGATTTTGAATCAAAAAAATATATAATGTGCCTGTGGCACTCCAAGACCAGGGTTGCCTATCCCTGATTATACACTGTGCCAGTGTGCCACTAAAATCTATTAGAGAAAACAGTGGACCCAATGATGGCCACATGTGGCTATCCAAACAGACCCTTTACATTCCACCAGTACATTTAGCTGAAGTTGCACTCTACCTGCACTCTAGCTCTGACCACATCCATGGGGTTGGTGACAGTGGATGCAGTCGCAGCAGCTAGTGGTCCGGCCATGGCTTGGAGTAGTAGATGAGGGCAGTCACTGGGCGCCATTTTGGATAGCTGTTCTGTGAAACGTTGTGGAAGATTTGTGCTTTGAAATGCTCCTTATAGACAATGTATGTTGACTATATGGACTCTATATGGACTATAATTATTACAAGAGATGATTAATCTCCAACCCTTCTTGAAGAAAATAGTAATAATAACATTAAGGACAGGTTTCCCGGATTAAGCCTCCTCCAGGACTCAAAGCATGCTCAATGAAGTGCTTTTGTCCAGGACTAGGCTTAATCTGTGTCCGGGAAACCGGTCCTGGGATAAATATCCTTGTAAACAAACACTCCTTTATACCTGCGTAAAAGTGATAAAAAGGCCACCAGACCGCACTATTTGGGATGTATGTTAGAAGGGAGGCCACATATCCCCTGTAGAAGCCTCGGAAGCCGTCGGCCGCAAAGATCTGAGCAATCATGTTCCTGGTTTGGCCAAACGCCATTTTGGTCTTCCCGTCGGCCTCCGTTTTCAGCTTGACCCGGAAGCGAGTCAGGTGCTTCCCTTGGCCTTGCATCATCAGCTGTTGGGAAATCACGTCTATGGGGACAGTGATGGTTTGGGCGACCAGGGACGCCGTGCCACCCGCCACCAGAGACTTGACGGTATTGTCCTTGGAATAGTTGGAGACATATTTCCTCACCAGCTCGTAGGTGGTGATGTAAGCCTGGCCCGATATGAGGGTGAAGGTGTTGACCATGAAGCCACGGTAGAGGCCCCGCACGCCCTCGGTCCGCAGGATCTTGAAGAAGGCATCGAAGGTCCCGTTGTAGAGCGACTTGCCCTTCTGCACTTGCAGTCTGGTGCGGATGAGGGTGGCCGGATAGACGGTGGCCCGGATGGTCATGGTCATGAATACCCCGAAGGAGTAGAACTTCCTCTTGTCCAGGTCCTCCCATTCAATGATCTGGATGTTCCTCTTCTGTTGCATTCTACCTCTCTGGAGAGCCCCCTCATCAGACTAGCCTCTACCTGGGGAAATACAGACCACACAACACTGTCAAAGGTTTTCTTCCACGAGGTTGCACAACATTGGAAGTCTTGAATGTACTCCAATTTGTCAACCGTTTCTCCACAACGTAGTACAACATCAAATGTTATTTGTCACATATGCGTGTTTAGTAGATGTTATTGCGGGTGTAGCGAAATGCTTGTGCTTCTAGCTCCGACAGAGCAGTAATATCTAACAAGTAATATCTAACAATTTCACAACATATACCCAATACATATACCCAATAATTTCACAACATATACCCAATACATTTTATATATTGAATGTGCATCGACTTGTAATGAATTCTAGATGGCACTAGTCCCCTGTAGCTCAGTTGGTAGAGCATGTCGCTTGCAACGCCATGGTTGTGGGTTCGTTTCCCACGGGGGGCCAGTATGAAAATGTATGCACTCACTAACTGTAAGTCGCTCTGGATAAGAGCGTCTGCTAAATGACTAAAATGTAAAATGTCTGAAGTCTGTACCAGTATCATGACAATGGTTCACAAACTACTACATCAGAAAACAAGGCCTGAGCGATGTCTAAACTGACTGGGGTTGTGTTAGGAAGGATCAAAGGTCAAACATACACTGTACTGCTTCGTAGCAGTCATGACCATGTTATCAAATGCCTGACAAGGTAAAAACAGGTCGTACATTGATGGGGGGAGCTTCAATGTGCTCTATACAGCTGAAGTAGCTATGCTATGCGCTAACATTACAAGATACTGCTAGTTGCAGGTCACAGGACACAATGTTCCCTACGCCAAAGCCTATTGTCAATCGCGCAATCCGGAAATAACAATGCTAACTAACAATGCATAGGTTGAATACTTGTGCATGTGTAAACAGTAGGTTAGACTGTAGGTAGTCACAAATTAGCTAGTTAGCTAATAATAATGCAGCTAGCCAGCTATGCGTTGGTTGATGTCCTTGCTAGCAAGCAGGCTAACAGTGAACTATTTTAAACAAGCAAACGTTAACTTACCTCGTTGGACAAATGTCTATCAAAATATTATGTCCATAGTCAGACATAGTAATGTCATATCCGCAAGTGAGTAAAGCGATAACGAATTTAGAGATATCTGTCCGGGTTATGATTCGATTTTATGTTGTCAAACTAAACCAGAGAGGAAGAGGGGAGAGGGATAACTGAGCAAAACATTTGTCTGCTCCAGTAGGTGGCGTTTTTTCGTTTTTTTAGCTCACCAAGCGAGGGGGGTTTTGTAATAATTCAACTTTTCTCCTCCACTGTACTGCGCTACCACAGAGAGACACCACCTTGACGATAGATGGCGCTACAGTATTTTCTTAGACCAGTTCTTTGCCAATGAGAAAGCATTTTCTAAACTCTATGGCCCGTGTGTCAGACCAAGAATAAGCAAGACTAAGCAAGAATAAGGCCGTGACCTCGACGATTTTCCTTCAAAATGAAAGTCCCGCAATGAAAAATAATACAAATGGTCGAAATTCGTAACATTTTATGAGGAAATGTTAATAATTTTTGTATAATAATAATAATCAACTTTAGAAAACACTTTAAAATCCCATTGTTAATTAGCCTATTTGTATTGCATGATGTTCAGTATGTTTTTCATATTGAACATTCTGCACCGTAGTACACAACTTCATGTACATTGTGTCGCAGTAAAAGGGAGGGGGGTCCATTCTACTCAGGAGCACTTTTAGTTTCCAAATCCACCGTTTGTGCCGCGTTCAAAACAACTGGAAACTCGGAAATCTCCGACTTCCGAGCGTTCAAAATAAATGGAACTCGGGAAAAAAATTGCTCAGACTGGGAAAAATCGTTTTAAACAGTCATCCAACTCAGAATTCCAACTCGGGAATTCGGGCCTCTTTCTAGAGCTCCGACTTTCCAATCTGAAGATCACTGACTTCATGATTTGACCAAGTTTTTTTCAGAGTTCCCAGTTGTTCTGAACGCAGCATCACACCCAGAGGAGCGTCACTGCTAATTTGGCCCTTAAAGTGGCCAATCATCTTAAATCCAATCGTTTTTTTCATACTGGAAATACATATTGCACCGTACACAACTATCTGTACGTTGTGTTGCAGTAAAAAGGAGGTCCATTCTACTCAGGGGCACTTCTAGTTTCCCCATCCACAGACTTTACAGTGCAGTGTGGTCGGTGCCTTTAAGATGAGGGAGGACGTTTTTTAATTTTATTTTATGAGCATGGCTTTATTTCTATTACAGCATATTGGATGACTGTCATTCATATTCCATTCACCCAGCTCAATGTAACATCGATAGGTTTAGGTTACTACATGATACTCAAAGTTTCCCTATACCCATCATGAGGTTGCTACAACCTGGTCTACGAATGAAATTTTACAACGTAAGTGCACAGGTCGAGAGAAATTTGCGTAATCTAGGTGACAGACAGTTACACATTCAATACCGCCTTGCACATTCTTGCCTGCATCTAGCTGATCTAGGTTGTAATCATTAGTCCAACAGTTGCAAACGAGATTCTATTGGACAAATTCAGGTATGTTTGTTCCGTTTGCTTCCGTTTAAGAAACGTTCTTCAACCGAATCGGCGGAATGAATACACCCCTGATCACACACACACAAACTACCAGCCACATATAAACCACATTATCACTTTTCTCATTGTATATATAATTCCTTCTCGCATCTACGCTCTCTCCTCCTCTCACCTTTTCCCTTCGCTTGTGGACTTCAGTGCACAATACAACAGCTGTCTGTGACCAGCCGAAAAAACCTTTCCCAAGCTAAACTTTCATATCAAAACCGCTAACGGCTACACACAGGCTACATCCTTTTCACCATATTAACGTCATAGTCAACATAGCTACTACAACGCATGTTTAACCCAATCATGCAGCACAGTGTACAGCAAGCTATTTAGCAGTTACACAGGCGGGCCCGGTCGCAATAAATTACTAAAACCAAAAGCTTACCGTGACTTGGAAGAGTTCCAGTGTTGGATAGACAAAGCCAGCTAGCTAACATAGAATCCCTCTCTGTTTGAACCGGGTGTTTGAGTAGGCTAAACTAGCTAGCTGCATTACTAGTTAAGTAAGTAAAAGTGATTTTTTGTTGTTGTAGAATATTGTAGAATAATAGTGAAGACATCAAAACTATGAAGTGCAGCGGTCTAAGGCACTGCATCAAAGTGCAAAGCTGTCATCAAGGCAAAGGGTGGCTACTTTGAAGAATCTAAAATTTAAAATATATTTTGATTTGTTTAACACTTTTTTGGTTATTACATGATTCCATATGTGTTATTTCATAGTTTTGATGTCTTCACTATTATTCTACAATGTAGAAAATAGTACAAATAAAGAAAAACCCTTGAATGAGTAGGTGTTCTAAAACTTTTGACTGGTAGTGTATATATATAATGAAATATAGCTCCCTCTCTCTCTCTCTTGCTTCTCCTTAATTTTGGAATCAATTAATTTGTTCAAAACTTTTAAACTATTGTCTTTTTCTCTCTTTGCGTCAACTACTCGCCACATTTTATGCACTACAGTGCTAGCTAGCTGTATCTTATGCTTTCAGTATAGATTCATTCTCTGATCCTTTTATTGGGTGGACATGTCAGTTCATGCTGCAAGAACTCTGATAGGTTGGAGGACGTCCTTCAGAAGTTGTCATAATTACTGTGCAAGTCTATGGAAGGGGGTGAAAACCATGAGCCTCAAAGGTTTTGTATTGAAGTCAATGTACCCAGAGGAGGACAGAAGCTAGCTGACCTCCGGCTACACCATGGTGCTACCCTACAGAGTGCTGCTGAGGCTATGTTTTAATAGATTATTTGGTGACGTGAATACATTTAGTATAGTTTTATCTAAAAATGATAACTTTTTTAATGTTTCACTATTTCTATTTTAATGAAATTCACTGAGGAGGATGGTCCTTCCCTTCCTCCTCTGAAGAGCCTCCACTGGTTTACACCCAGAGGAAACTAGAAGTGTTCCTGACTAGAATGGACCCCCCTTTTACTGCGACACAACCTACAGATAATGTTGTATGGTGCAATATATATATGTACAATATGAAAAAACAATTGGATTTAAGTTGATGGGCCACACTATAGGGGCCGCCAAATGAGCAGTGGCGCTCCTCTGGGTGTAAACTCTGTGGATTTGGAAACTAAAAGGGCTCCTGAGTAGAATGGACCCCCCTTTTACTGCAACATAAAGTACAGATAATGTTGAATGGTGCAATAAATGATAGAACACACACAAAAATATTGTTGACCATTTAGGCTTGAAAAAATAAACCAATAAATGACATTTAAGTCATTTAGCAGACGCTCTTATCCAGAACGACTTACAGTTAGTGAGTGCATACATTTTCATACTGGCCCCAGTGGGAAACGAACCCACAACCCTGGCGTTGCAAGCGCCATGCTCTACCAACTGAGCTACACGGGGCATCTCGTATAGAAATACTTTTAATTATTCTTTGTATGATAACTAGTATAAAATATATTGATAATTGTGAACATTTACAACATTTTAAACCCTAATTATTAATTTACAATGTATACAGGACGGAACTTTTATTCTGAAGGATTCCAAAAAATCCGGGACCCGGAAGTGCTTAGTTATTCTTGTCTGCTTCGCAGCAGTGTGTGTCAGCAACAAACTACTACATCAGGCTAGCTAAGGTAAATAGCGATGTTTTATATTACTGTCTGTTTAGCCACACGTTTACTATAAAAGTAAAACATTGGGGGCATATCTTATAAATTGCATATACGTGACCTGTTGTTAAAACGGCCCCAAAAGTCAGCTAGCCTCTCCAGGCATTGTAAAGTTAGCTAGCTAAGGTTAGCATGCTGGCTGGCTAGCTAGCATATTTCTGTTTGTAACACATTTGCCTTGTATGAATGAACTAACGTGACTTCGCTAACGTTTTCTCACTACTCTAGCTAATTCAGATACTACTGTAGCTATATGTTAACTTTCTAATTGGCTAGCTAGATATTCTTTGTAATCAAATAATATAGCTCACGTTAGCGAATTAACCAGCAGTTCTTATTGTTTTGAGATTTGTATTATGGACCTTCATTAATATTATTGGAAGTGTTGGTTTCGCAGGTTTTATTTTACAGGCAGGCTGAATCATGGTAAGTAGCTAGCTACGTTAATGTTATTATCTGTAATGTACAGGTAACTTCCAAAATAAAGGAAACACCAACATAGTGTCTTAAAGTGGCAATATGTCACTTTTTGGGCGACCCGACAAAATTCACATAAATGTAGATATAGATCTATAATTCTACGTGAACGCAAGACTAAGAAGCGGTATATATGTTCTATGTGCGCTATTTCTATGCTCCCTGTTAAGTTTTGTTTTTGCATCTTTTTACTTTCTGTTTTGTACACCAGCTTCAAACAGCTGAAAATATAATTTTTTTGGTTATGGGAAATATATTTCACAGCGGTTTAGATGATACAATGATTCTCTACACTATACTAGCTTATTTTGTCACAAACTGAAATTAGGCAAACTATTAGAGTTTTACCAAACAGGAAATGGCGGAACGGTTTCGGTAAAGTGCAACTTTGATAGGTCGGTGAGCCGCCAGAACAGCTGCAATGCGCCATGGCATATATTCTACAAGTGTCTGGAGCTCTAATGGAGGGATGTGACACCATTCTTCCACGAGAACTTCTATCATTTGGTGTTTTGTTTGATGGTGGTGGAAAACGCTGTCTCAGGCACTTCTCCAGAATCTCCCGTAAGTGTTCAATTAGGTTGAGATCTGGTGACTGAGACACACACCCTTTAAACCCTGTATGCTCCTTTGAGACCCCTCTTTCAAAGTCACTGAGATCTATTCTTCAAGCCATGGTAGCCAAAAAAAATGGCAACTGGGTACTTTTTATAAACGACCCAAAGCATGCTGGAATGTTAATTGCTTAATTAACTCGGGAACTACAAATGTGTGGAAGCACCTCCTTTCAATATATCTTATATCCCTCATTTACTCATGTGTTTCCTTTATTTTGGCAGTTACCTGTACATGTTTAATATGATGCAGTTGACTACCTTTCAACCTTTACTTGGGTGCTTTCTTCGGAAATTGATAACACTTATTTATTTTTGTAGTCTCGTAGATATGATTCCCGGACTACCATTTTCTCACCTGAAGGCAAGTGTTATCTTTCCAATAACGAGTTACTGTCCATAATGAATGTTATCATCACATTCAAGACTATACTGTCAAGTGTTCTCTGACCAACCATGTCAGACACAACAATTTATAGTTGCTGCTTTACAGGACGCTTATATCAGGTGGAGTATGCCATGGAGGCTATTGGCCACGCCGGCTCATGTCTTGGGATTTTAGCAAATGACGGTGTACTGTTGGCTGCAGAGAGGCGCAACATCCACAAGCTGCTTGATGAGGTTTTCTTCTCGGAGAAGATCTACAAGCTCAATGAGTGAGTATGACCATAGTCTCCCTTGCCAGGCTTATATGTAGCACTACTATAAGAATGCCAACAAGACAGATCAGGACCTGCTCATAAAGCGTCTCAAGACTAGGAGTGCTGATCTAAGATCAGGTCCTCCCTGTCCCTGTAATCGTATTCATTATGATCTAAAAGGCTAAACTGATCCTAGATCAACACTCCTACTCTGAAGCTGGGATGCTTTGCTCCATCACCATCCAGTTGTTAGTAGATGTCAGCCATGCTGCTACATTATACCCATGGACTGCTCTGTGATTTGATTTGGTGTCGTATCGTTTCAGAGACATGGCTTGCAGTGTTGCCGGTATCACCTCCGATGCTAACGTGCTAACCAATGAGCTGAGGCTAATAGCACAGAGGTATGTAGGGTAGTAAAGTCCACGGTCTCTACCTGTGACACATTTGTTCATTAATTCATATACAAAGCCATGTATGGTGTTAGTGCAAGATCAACAAGGCACCCCTAGTAATCTATCACTGTGTCTATCTGACAGATAATGTGTATGTGTTATTTAATTCACACAGATATCTACTGCAGTACCAGGAGCCAATCCCCTGTGAGCAGTTGGTGACCGCGTTGTGTGACATCAAACAGGCCTACACACAGTTTGGAGGTTAGCTAATAGACAGAGGCCACAAACACCTCCGTTGGGTTCTCTAGTAAACGCCACCCTGGTTACACTTCCACCATAGTTGCTGGAACCATGCTGGGCCAAATGGCTGTGTGAAAAGAACAGACCAGAGGCAGCAGAGTACAGTTAGGGTCAGCACACGTTTTGAT
This sequence comes from Coregonus clupeaformis, assembly GCF_020615455.1. NCBI lineage: Eukaryota > Metazoa > Chordata > Actinopteri > Salmoniformes > Salmonidae > Coregonus > Coregonus clupeaformis. Next base: position 79,286 of record NW_025534687.1, read on the forward strand.
TGTGTTTGATGTGTTGTGTGTCTTCAGGGAAGAGGCCGTTTGGAGTGTCTCTGCTGTACATGGGCTGGGACAAACACTACGGCTTCCAGCTCTACCAGAGTGACCCCAGTGGAAACTATGGAGGATGGAAGGCTACTTGCATCGGCAACAACAGCGCGGTAAGCCTGCTGTCGTCAACGTTGGCACAATGCACATTCATTGTTTTGGCAGTAGCATTGCCACAAAGTAAAGACGTGAAACGTCACAGTAGATGGTGCTACGGTGTTGACTGGGAATTGAAAATATACACTTTTGTGGCATAATATTTCAACAATTCAGCCCTTGGCTGGATATCAGACTTATGGCTGCCTAACTGGCATACTACATCTCAATGAAAATAGACACAATTATCTCATTGAGTGGTACTGAGGTGTTACATCATTAACGTCATAGATTTAGCCGGTGGTAAGCTTGTGGAATAGACACCGGCTGGAATGCGGTTTTAACCAATCCGCATTCAGGATTAGACCCACCTGTTGTCTAAATCATCATGTTGTATCTTCTCCTCCCCAGGCTGCAGTGTCCATGTTGAAGCAGGATTTCAAAGAGGGCGAGATGTCACTGTCCTCTGCCCTGGCGTTGGCCGTCAAAGTCCTGAACAAGACCATGGACGTCAGCAAGCTCTCGGCGGAGAAAGGTAAGATCCACACCGGACATCACCATTCTAAACAACTACTGAGCCTCTCCTGCCTTGGAACACACTGAGTAAACCCAGACTGTAGATGGTCTTGTGTAGAGTGGGACGGTGTTATCCTAATCCACAGCTGTTCTATGGAGAGTAGGCTAGAAATGATGAAGATGATGATGTCTAAAACAATAGACATCATCAGCTGTTGTACATTATACACACAATACTGTATATAATAAATATGTTGTATAGAGATGTATATAGTAAGCTATACGTCTGTAATGCAGCCTGAGATATGAACATAGACGTTATGACTCATGGATATCTTGACCTCCCCAGTGGAAATAGCCACCCTGACGCGAGAAGACGGAAAGACCAAGATCAAGGTGCTGAAACAGAAAGAGGTGGAGGAGCTGATCAAACGACACGAGGCCGAAGAGGCCAAGGCAGAGAAAGACAAGAAAGACAAAGAACAGAAGGAGAAGGACAAATAAACACTCGTTTCAAATTCATACTTTCCTAAAACACCCGTAACGTGTTACGCTCTTGTTAGTCTTTTTCTTTATTAAAACATTGAAACCAAATGTACTGATATAATCTCTATTTTCATTATGTTGTGATAACCATTATTGTGTATCCAGGCAGACTTCTCAGAAATACTTTGAAGACTTCAGTAACCCGCCAAGGCAAGGGAAAGATTAAGGCCACAGGGTATGTCCTGATTGTTTACAGAATTTCACTGTGTTGTGAACTGGGTCATGTTCAGTAGCGTACACCGTAGCAAAACACTTGTTATTAAGTTCAGCTAGTATCTCCTTGTTTCTCTTAAGAAGAACCAATATACTTGTAGGCAATATAATTTGATTCACATCATTACACATGGGCTGTTAACTGGTGCCAAAACACAATACCGACAAGAACAGAGGTATAACAGGACTTTTATTCCATCTGTAGTGTCATTACATGAAAATGGAAATCTGAAATGTGTGTGTGTATATAGAAATTCTAGAACACAATAGTTTAGAAAGTAGGAAGGGGATGTGTGTATAGTATGTTGGATCAGCTACAGGGGAATGTAGGCGCTTGCTTTCACACATGCAGCCTAATCTTCTCAACTGAATGCACAAGAAGAATGTCAAGTGAGTCTAGTACACAGTATGTATGTATTTAGTGCTCCCCTGACCTAAGATAAACCTCTTAAGTGTGAGCAACATTACAGTTAAGCGATGTATTGTCACTGACTTAACGAGTCTTTGAAGTCTGCATGTCAATAATGGGAGTTTCCATCGATCATTCACTCAATCCAAGACAACGGAGACATTTGCATTGTAAAATACATTTGTTGCAGCGGTTCAGTAAAACAAAAAGATCTACCAGGGTTACTGAGTCCTGAACGCATACCCATGATTTCATTATCCAGACATCTGGATTCCAATGTTATGTGCCATATTGCCCTTAGCCCCCTCTTCCGGTACACTGTAGTTTTATTAGAGTCCCTCACCTTTAGCTGCACTGTGGAGTTTAAAATAATAAGTTAGTATTTTTAGCACAGAGTGTCCCACTTGCAGTAGAAGCTGTGGCAACTGGCGACACAACATGCAAGAGGTCAAGAACACAGCCACCTAACAGGATCAATCTTTTTAGTTCTATCCTTGAAGGTTCAATCACCAAAGAGGTCTACAGAATGAAGGGCTTGCTCTCCGTCACGACTACAGCACTACATATGGGAAGAGAGAGATGGGTCTTGTCCCAATATGCTTAAATAGCTTCCTTTCCTTGTTTCCTATCCCCACCATAGAAAAAAAAACAACAAAGGTCAGGTGGGCATGGAAAAGAGACTATTGGGCCAGAGCAATAGATTAGTGATGTTTGGGTTGATCAGGAGGGCATTAATCTTCTTCTGACTCCGGACATGTTGGACTCATGGAGTAGCCCAAAAACACAAGATCTGCTCGGGGCGGTATCAGAGGGTGGCCTGGTTTCATAATCTCAAAGCCTATGTAGTGGAAAGTCCTGGTAAGGAGCGCTGGAAAGATGTAGAAACCGTAGGATTGTTAACGTGACTGTTCAGACAGTATCTAAATTATGTTTCCCTTTTTCAATTTTAGTGTGCACTTTGCATTATTCCTGATTGTTTTTTTTAACACCAGTACGGTTAGAGGTTACTAAAGTGACATTAATTTGATCAATAAACAAATAATTCAACTAATTTAATAATTTGTCTAATATAAAGCGCATGAAAGAACACGTCTAGACTTAGACATACCTTGATCCCCTCTGCTTTTGGAGAACCACAGAAACACATGGCTGACTCCTAACTTTTCTTCGGAGAACATGAGGAGACTGGTGAGTCTGATAAAAGAGAAGAGAGGGGTGTATCTCAAATAATGTAAGTGTTGCTCATTTGTATTCCCTTACATATTCATGCACACTGTAATATGCAGGATTCTCCCAAAGTAGTCCTCTGGAGCTCCACCCAGTACAGTGCATATCCAAGATAAAGTTACATCTAGATTTGCTTTCCTCTATCGTAATCGCTCCTCTTTCACCCCAGCTGCCAAACTAAAACTGATTCAGATGACCATCCTACCCATGCTAGATTACGGAGATGTAAATTATAGATCAGCAGTAAGGGTGCTCTCGAGCGGCTAGATCAGGGTTCTTCAATTCCGGTCCTGGAGGGCCGAAACACTTCTGTTTTTTATTTCTACCTGGTAGTTAATTGCACTCACCTGGTGTCCCATGTCTGAATTAGCCCCTGATTAGAAGGGAGAGGATGAAAAACAGAGGTGTTTCGGCCCCTCCAGGACCGGGAATTGAAGAACCCTGGGCTAGATGTTTTTACCATTCGGCCATCAGATTTGCCACCAATGCTCCTTATAGGACACATCACTGCACTCTACACTCCTCTGTAAACTGGTCATCTCTGTATACCTGACGCTTATTTATAAAACCCTCTTAGGCCTCACTCCCCCCTATCTGAGATACCTACTGCAACCCTCATCCTCCACATACAACACCCATTCTGCCAGTCACATTCTGTTAAAGGTCCCCAAAGCACACACATCTCTGGGTCGCTCCTCTTTTCAGTTCGCTGCAGCTAGCGACTGGAACGAGCTGCAAAAAACTCTCAAACTGGACAGTTTTATCTCCATCGCTACATTCAAAGACTCAATCATGGACACTCTTACAGGCACTTGTGGCTGCTTCACGTGATGTATTGCTGTCTACCTTTTTGCCCTTTGTGCTGTTGTCTATGCCCAACGATGTTTGTACCATGTTGTGCTACTACCATGTTGTTGTCATGTTGTGTTGCTACCGTGTTGTTGTCACGTTGTGTTGCTACCATGTTGTTGTCATGTTGTGTTGCTACCATGCTGTGTTGTCATGTGTTGCTGTCATGCTGTGTTGTTGTCTTAGGTCTCTCTTTATGTAGTGTTGTGGTGTCTCTCTTGTCATGATGTGTGTTTTGTCCTACATTTTTATTTTTAATCCCAGCCCCAGTCCCTGCAGGAGGCCTTCTGTCGCTTGGTAGGCCGTCATTGTAAATAAGAATTTGTTGTTGTTTGAAATGATTTATATATATATATTTCCCTTCACTGACAATCTTTAAAATGTATTTTTTAGACTTAATTCCAGCCTTCCCGATGGCATAATGCATGGTTATAACAGGTGTATGTATGCATGATTATAAAGCCAGCGAGGATAGACGGCAGTTCCTCCTCACCCCTCTTTGCTGCCCTCAGGGAGTGACCCCTCTGGGATCTCCAGGAAGAGGCTGTCTGAGGTGAACACAGTCTCCCAGCATGCATTGCGGTGCTCGCTCAGCTGGTAGTGAAAGTGCAGGATGGGGAGAGCTCCACGAACAGAGGTCACCTGGGTCACTGTCAGCCTTCCATCCTGAGAGAGGAAAGCAAAACGTATTGGCACACTGTTCGATACAGAACTTCCACAGTTATTAGATGGACAAGGTTTCGACCCATAACATAGGTCTTTGTCAGCTATTAATCTAGGAACTAGGTAGGTTACACTTTAGCCTGATCTAGCATCTATCTTAAATAAGGGATTCCTGTTGTTATGATTTGCCTATGAGCATAATATTTTCAAACCAATGGACCTCCAGCAGAATTACTCTCTTCACCATTGCTGTTTGATCAATACAGTGACCGACATTAACCTATACACATAGCAATATTCAAGCCATTCTCTGCCTTTTCTCAAATGTTGAGTCATTACAGGCAGTCTTGGGTGAAACTTGTCCTTGTGTACAAGGGTCACTTTTCACTATGAAAGTAGCAAGGATTAACCTAACTTTAAGAGCATGCTTTTGGGTATGTGCAGGAATGTTGAGTGTATTTGGGCTTGTGTCATTTTGTGGTTCAGTAGCTTTCTGGGTTAATGAGAGTGGGTTTTGGCGCCTGACACAGTGACCCACATCCCTGAACATGTTAACAAGTAGCTAAACAAACCATGTAAATAGACTGTAGTCTCTCAAATGATAGATGGAGCATAGATCAAATGAAAGGCCTGTAGGCTTATGACTATAAAGCTAAACAGTAAGATGCAATGTATCTTTTGACAACATTAGCACATTTTTACCATTAATCTTCGGAAAGTCCTCATGGTTATAAAAACAGACATCCTTCCTAATTTCTTCCCTTATGACCTGTGTGTTTGGATAAGTGAAATTCAGGTTTCCAACCCCATTGCTTTAACCAATCCAATTATCTCAGATCTTTGATTGATAACTTCAATGAAGGAAGAATGCATTGTTTGGCTATTGGGATGGGGCCCTATAGGGACTCACTTTGTGAAGGAGCACATGGAGAGAGGGATCCCTGCCAGTCCCTCGCCCACCTGGGAACTTCAGCGGTGAGTGAGGGGCATCAGGAGCACCACAGAGGCCCTGGGGCCTGGTGCTTAGAGCAGCCCATATACGACACCAACATGGGACTGGAGGTACACAGAGGCCCTGGAGGCTGGTGTTTGGAGCAGCCCATATACGACACCAACATGGGACTGGAGGTACACAGAGGCCCTGGAGGCTGGTGTTTGGAGCAGCCCATATACGACACCAACATGGGACTGGAGGTACACAGAGGCCCTGGAGGCTGGTGTTTGGAGCAGCCCATATACGACACCAACATGGGACTGGAGGTACACAGAGCAACAAGGTGAGGTTGGGTAAGTCAAGCTAAAGTTATTGTAATATAAGTGGCTTTGGATAGGAGGGTCAGTTAGCATAGGGTACCAGTTCAAATAAAATCAGTAGAGACATGTTAAGAGGAACTAGCCTGAGAAAAAGCCTTTCACCTCAGAGTGCTATTTTACTGTATATGCAGGCTGTGATTAAAGCTACGTAGCCTATTGTACTTCCAATGAAACATTTAATGAAAAATGTCTGCAGAGTTTGTTCACTCAAAACACCCCACATTTGAACGCACACTCAAAACTGTTCCAAGGTTCTATTGTTGTACTAAACCAACCTTTAAAAAAACTCATTATTTACAGCTCACTGGCAGAGAGGGAATTAGGTCAGGAATTAAGAGCCTTGGTAGGAAACCATGACCTAGTGTGGGCTAGTGGACGTCACCTCTAACCTGACCTATATACCAGTGGAGGCTGCTGAGGGGAGGACGGCTCATGATAATGTCTGGAACGGCGCAAATGGTATGGCATCAAACAAACGTATTTGATACCATCCCACTAACTCCACTCCAGCCATTACCACGAGCCCGTCCTCCCCAATTAAGGTTCCACCAACCTCCTGTGCTGTATACTGAGAACACATCACAACAAGACACATATAGAACTGTTTCTAGACAAGTAGGCCTCAGGTCCATCTAGCTACCTTACTGACCACCCACTTATTATAATCTGCATCTCCGTTTGCTGCACTGTGGGAGGAAGAGGGTCTACTATCCATTCAAGTAGGGGTACTATTTCCGAGTGGCTTATCCAATCCTCTGGGGGGAGTCTGCATAAACCATGGGTTGTGTAACAGGGACAGATCAGGTGGCAGGAATTGTGCTGAGGCAGAGATTCTCATAGCCCTACTATGTGCTTGGAAGGAGGTTGAAGAAAAAATGATGCAAAGAAACTGCTCCATGCAAATGACAACATTATGTTACAGTGATGTAAAATGGAGCTGGATTTGCCATTGGTATTTTGTCATTGGATAGTGGTTCATTAATCATTAAAATTAAGCTGTTGAGCCATTAGTCAATAAAAGTGATTACTGAAGAATGCATGATGCACTCTTTTGAGGAACAATGGGCAACACGGGTTTCAGACAGCTAGTCTGTCTACATTGGCATTATCTCTGTTTTGAATGCATGCACTTTTCACAAATTGGAAATTATACCTGGTGACCTACATGAGTCAATATTATCAGATACACCAGTCACAGGATCCATTTTTTAAAAACTTCAAATAACAATCACTTTAAGTAGCTCGCTATCTGTAATAGAGGAATCTGTTGAAGGAGCGCACAATCGCACCCTTCAAAAAACTGCATGAATTATTGTAGGAACTACACCAACAGAATAGCTGCAAAAGTGTTGTTGCTCTCTAGAAAGTAAGATATTCGTGTTTTTAGACAGCAGCATATTTTACCATAAATTATGTTTGCAATATTAATTAATATATTTACTCAATGTTGTCCAAATCATGAAATCAATCTGCTCCACAAATTAAACCATCAACAATATCAGGAATACTTACCTCTCTTCAGCGGCTGACATTATGAGAAAATAAAATAGAATGAAAAAGGAATTTCCTTAAAACCAAAACAATAGCTATTCAATAGACGTTCGGCAGAATAATTCACCATCCGTGAAGTGCAAACTAGTCCTAAGGACCGTCCTATTTTTCAGTTCGCGCAGCGCAGCGCAGTTAGGACAGAACTGCTCTCCGACTCGCCTGTGTGCACCGTGCAAAAGACGCACTGGAATCATGACAGGAGTTCCCTGGTGATCAATCCGACAGATTTCCAACAGTAAAAACAAGTGTAGAAATCCGGAAATGAAAATGTAGTTACAAAAGAAAATCCCCCAAAACGTTGATACTGTGTTGAAGACGAGCAGCTGCTGAACCCAGCTATCAAACGTTTCGTCTCCGTAGTGTAAACGTAGCCGACTGAGTAGGCATAGCTATATAACTCCTGTCACTTATGATAGAGACCCAATGGCAGGCCTTCAGTGTGTAAAGGTGAGTATTATTGCATAGTTCCTGAAAAAGTTGTCCATTATTACCTGGCTGGGCCTGACGGTGCGCAGCTAGCTAACGTTATCGCGCGCTCAAAGTGGTCACATTTATCTAGCTAAACTCACTGTAAAAATGCACACATTTAATATCATTGATTCATAATGTCAACATGAAAAATAATGACATGTAATATAGGCCTGTAATACTAATGCACACCAGACCAAGGTAAGGCCTGGTTAAGGCATAGCCTGGCATACTCCAGACCAGGGATGAGCAACTCCAGTCCTCGGGCGGTTTTTCAAAACATTTTAGGGGATCAGAATGATCCGGATTCTGTAATCCTCATTTTTGCTATCCAGGACAAGATCGATCTGTCCGTTTTGAGCCGGTTTTCCAGAAAATAATTGGATAGGATCATTCTGATCCAGATACCACAATATCAAGATCACAATCCAGATGTTCAGTGCTTTGAACAGGCACACCTGCCATCTACTGGACAGGTTGTGGTACTACTTCTTCACTGTCAAGGAAACAGAAATGAGTAAACTACATGAATAAGGTACCTTGATTAAAAATAATAGAGCCTGCATATCACTTATAAGTAAATAGATGCATTTATTTGACACTTCTCAATATAACAACTGACCACATTGGCCTACCTATACTGCGGTCAATTTAACATAATGAACCTTTGGTTTTTTCAACCTCTCCATAGTTACATTGACATTTCTTGGTTGTAGTACCTTTCACCTTTCTAAATCCACCCTTCTAGTGGAATCAAGATAATCCTGATTTTTGGGATCAAAACTATTCTAATCACTACCTTTGAGTTTTGAAAAACGCAGAACGACCTACAATCCCTGATTAAAGGTCAGATTGGATGACCAAATCCTTATCCCTCTCCGGTGGATCAGAATCCTATTTTTCAGTTTGAAAAAAAACTATTCTAATCCTATCCGATAGGGGTAATCCAATCAGGTCACTTTTGAAAAACCGTCCCCCAGCTCTGATTGACACACTTTTGTCCCACACACTACTAACACACTTGACTCCAAAAATCTACTTATCATGGACTTCAGTTTAGAATGCAATACATTTAATCAGTTGTGTAATCATTAGTCCAAAACGTTTTGCAACGAAAAATAAGAGTTTCTATTGGACCAATTCAGGTAGGTCCCTCCCAGTTTTGTTCCATTTACTTATTTTTGCTTCTGTTTGGTTCTATTAGGTTCTGTTTGGTTCTATTAGGTTCTGTTTGGTTCTATTAGGTTCTGTTTGGTTCTATTTGGTTATGTTTGGTTCTATTAGGTTCTGTTTGGTTCCTAGTGAATACACCCCAGGTGTGTGAGCTGCTTCAGACCTATTTGTGTAATGTCTTTAAAAAACTCAGTTTTCCAAGGCTACTCCAGAACATGAGGCCGGAGGACTTAAAAGGCCAACAAACAGTCAAAGCTATTGTCACAGCCATTACTAAGTACAAATCCAGTGATTTAAGGTATGCAGTGCAGGTTGGAGGTATGTTCATACTCATACATTTAAAATAACACTAATAAAAAAACATTTTAGTTTGTGAAGAAACGGCAGTTCTCTAGAGAATAAAAAGACGTCGACATGATACAATCCCTGTTCTTTCTTAGTTTTTCTCAAGTGAATTACAAACAAACGCTATTTCTTCTTCTTGTTGCAGTGGATTATTTGGCAGAGAGGGAAAGTCCTGTGCCAAACATCAACATATTTGATGTCTGACCTGATTGTTCTATCTAGATGGATACCATATACAACCTTCTCCAGCAGCACAGACTGGACACCTACTACCACAAATTCCTCATTTTGGGTATCCAAGATGAGAGCGATTTCACTGACGGCGTAAATGGTGAAAATGTAGACAAAATGGGTAAGGTCACAGACCGGTTACTGACTCTGTGATTTAAAGTATCCCATCATGCCATCAAACTGCATTATTCCACTTTAAACTGTTCTGCTTGGTCATATGTAAACTGTTCTGCTTGGTCATACAGTGGGGAAAAAAAGTATTTAGTCAGCCACCAATTGTGCAAGTTCTCCCACTTAAAAAGATGAGAGAGGCCTGTAATATTCATCATAGGTACACGTCAACTATGACAGACAAAATGAGGGAAAAAAAAATCCAGATAATCACATTGTAGGATTTTTTATGAATTTATTTGCAAATTATGGTGGAAAATAAGTATTTGGTCAATAACAAAAGTTACTCAATACTTTGTTATATACCCTTTGTTGGCAATGACACAGGTCAAACGTTTTCTGTAAGTCTTCACAAGGTTTTCACACACTGTTGCTGGTATTTAGGCCCATTCCTCCATGCAGATCTCCTCTAGAGCAGTGATGTTTTGGGGCTGTCGCTGGGCAACACGGACTTTCAACTCCCTCCAAAGATTTTCTATGGGGTTGAGATCTGGAGACTGGCTAGGCCACTCCAGGACCTTGAAATGCTTCTTACGAAGCCACTCCTTCGTTGCTCGGGCGGTGTGTTTGGGATCATTGTCATGCTGAAAGACCCAGCCACGTTTCATCTTCAATGCCCTTGCTGATGGAAGGAGGTTTTCACTCAAAATCTCACGATACATGGCCCCATTCATTCTTTCCTTTACACGGATCAGTCGTCCTGGTCCCTTTGCAGAAAAACAGCCCCAAAGCATGATGTTTCCACCCCCATGCTTCACAGTAGTTATGGTGTTCTTTGGATGCAACTCAGCATTCTTTGTCCTCCAAACACGACGAGTTGAGTTTTTACCAAAAAGTTCTATTTTGGTTTCATCTGACCATATGACATTCTCCCCAATCCTCTTCTGGATCATCCAAATGCACTCTAGCAATCTTCAGACGGGCCTGGACATGTACTGTCTTAAGCAGGGGGACACGTCTGGCACTGCAGGATTTGAGTCCCTGGCGGCGTAGTGTGTTACTGATGGTAGGCTTTGTTACTTTGGTCCCAGCTCTCTGCAGGTCATTCACTAGGTCCCCCCGTGTGGTTCTGGGATTTTTGCTCACCGTTCTTGTGATCATTTTGACCCCACGGGGTGAGATCTTGCGTGGAGCCCCAGATCGAGGGAGATTATCAGTGGTCTTGTATGTCTTCCATTTCCTAATAATTGCTCCCACAGTTGATTTCTTCAAACCAAGCTGCTTACCTATTGCAGATTCAGTCTTCCCAGCCTGGTGCAGGTCTACAATTTTGTTTCTGGTGTCCTTTGACAGCTCTTTGGTCTTGGCCATAGTGGAGTTTGGAGTGTGACTGTTTGAGGTTGTGGACAGGTGTCTTTTATACTGATAACAAGTTCAAACAGGTGCCATTAATACAGGTAACGAGTGGAGGACAGAGGAGCCTCTTAAATAAGAAGTTACAGGTCTGTGAGAGCCAGAAATCTTGCTTGTTTGTAGGTGACCAAATACTTATTTTCCACCATAATTTGCAAATAAATTCATAAAAAATCCTACAATGTGATTTTCTGGATTTTTTTTCCTCAATTTGTCTGTCATAGTTGACGTGTACCTATGATGAAAATTACAGGCCTCTCTCATCTTTTTAAGTGGGAGAACTTGCACAATTGGTGGCTGACTAAATACTTTTTTCCCCCACTGTATGTACAGTCACTTAAAAATAAATAAATAGGTTGTCTCACTCACCATAGACATGCATTCAACTTGTCCAATGCCCATAATTTGCTAACAGGTTTCAGTCAAGTAGAGAAGAATCGCTTTGAGAAAATGAAAGATTTGATCCAAAGACTCAGAGCGCCACAACAAGCGATGCCTGTACAAAAACCAATGGAGGCTTTCCAACTCCGTTACACATACCCTCACTGTCCTGAGCCAAAAGAGATCACAGGTGAGACATACACCATCTTTATGTAGTCCTTATAGATATACACCATCTTTATGTAGTCCTTATAGACATACACCATCTTTATGTAGTCCTTATAGACATACACCATCTTTATGTAGTCCTTATAGACATACACCATCTTTATGTAGTCCTTATAGACATACACCATCTTTATGTAGTCCTTATAGATATACACCATCTTTATGTAGTCCTTATAGACATACACCATCTTTATGTAGTCCTTATAGACATACACCATCTTTATGTAGTCCTTATAGATATACACCATCTGTATGTAGTCCTTATAGACATACACCATCTTTATGTAGTCCTTATAGACATACACCATCTTTATGTAGTCCTTATAGACATACACCATCTTTATGTAGTCCTTATAGACATACACCATCTTTATGTAGTCCTTATAAACATACACCATCTTTATGTAGTCCTTATAGACATACACCATCTTTATGTAGTCCTTATAAACATACACCATCTTTATGTAGTCCTTATAGACATACACCATCTTTATGTAGTCCTTATAGATATACACCATCTTTATGTAGTCCTTATAGACATACACCATCTTTATGTAGTCCTTATAGACATACACCATCTTTATGTAGTCCTTATAGACATACACCATCTTTATGTAGTCCTTATAGACATACACCATCTTTATGTAGTCCTTATAGACATACACCATCTTTATGTAGTCCTTATAGACATACACCATCTTTATGTAGTCCTTATAGACATACACCATCTTTATGTAGTCCTTATAGACATACACCATCTTTATGTAGTCCTTATAGACATACACCATCTTTATGTAGTCCTTATAGACATACACCATCTTTATGTAGTCCTTATATACATACACCATCTTTATGTAGTCCTTATAGACATACACCATCTTTATGTAGTCCTTATAGACATACACCATCTTTATGTAGTCCTTATAGACATACACCATCTTTATGTAGTCCTTATATACATACACCATCTTTATGTAGTCCTTATAGACATACACCATCTTTATGTAGTCCTTATAGACATACACCATCTTTATGTAGTCCTTATAGACATACACCATCTTTATGTAGTCCTTATAGACATACACCATCTTTATGTAGTCCTTATAGACATACACCATCTTTATGTAGTCCTTATAGACATACACCATCTTTATGTAGTCCTTATAGACATACACCATCTTTATGTAGTCCTTATAGATATACACCATCTTTATGTAGTCCTTATAGACATACACCATCTTTATGTAGTCCCTATAGACATACACCATCTTTATGTAGTCCTTATAGACATACACCATCTTTATGTAGTCCTTATAGACATACACCATCTTTATGTAGTCCTTATAGACATACACCATCTTTATGTAGTCCTTATAGACATACACCATCTTTATGTAGTCCTTATATACATACACCATCTTTATGTAGTCCTTATAGACATACACCATCTTTATGTAGTCCTTATAGACATACACCATCTTTATGTAGTCCTTATAGACATACACCATCTTTATGTAGTCCTTATAGATATACACCATCTTTATGTAGTCCTTATAGACATACACCATCTTTATGTAGTCCTTATAGACATACACCATCTTTATGTAGTCCTTATAGACATACACCATCTTTATGTAGTCCTTATAGATATACACCATCTTTATGTAGTCCTTATAGACATACACCATCTTTATGTAGTCCTTATAGACATACACCATCTTTATGTAGTCCTTATAGACATACACCATCTTTATGTAGTCCTTATAGACATACACCATCTTTATGTAGTCCTTATAGACATACACCATCTTTATGTAGTCCTTATAGACATACACCATCTTTATGTAGTGCTTATAGACATACACCATCTTTATGTAGTCCTTATAGATATACACCATCTTTATGTAGTCCTTATAGGAAAGAGGGAGAAACCAAAAGCGTCACATCACTAACTTTCCTTACTCCCTTTTGTACAATTTAGAATGCAGACATGGATCCTGTCCAAAACACAGTGGATGATCTGATGCTAAGGATCTGTCACCAAGAGGGCACTGAGAACTCTAAAGCTGTGTGCCTCTACACAGTTGATGGAATGCCTTTAACTGATGATCCTTTCTTCAACACATGTCAGTTAACCAGACACAGTTTGCATCGTTTTCTTATTTCACTCAGTCCCCATCATTTATGGCCCCATAACTGTATCACAGCTATAAAATCAAATGGATGTAGCCTCTAAGACATATTTGCATGATACAGGGCCTATACAGTACAGTATATTAGGATACAAATCATTCTATACGTCCATTTGAAAGGGTTGGCAATTATTGTCTACTTCAGTATAATTTGAGTGAAAATAAACTTGTGTAATGACGTGGACCATCCCTTATGTTGACATGCATCTTACATTTCACCCATTAGGGTCTTTGAAAGACAGGCACATTGAAAATTGAGGTGAGCTCTATGCCATGTTTACACCCAAGGAGAACTTGAGACCAGCCCTGCTAGAGACACTGCAAGAAATGACTGACATGACAGGAGAGGATAATGTTCGATGCCACATCATGCTCAAGGTGAATTCATCTTTACATTGGTGCACTCTATTGGGTCTGCGTTCGATACACAGATGGTTATACGTTAACTGGTGAAGTGGGGGAAGTGTTTTTTCAATGCCACATTCTGTGTGTGTGAGCGTACACACTGTGAATGCAGGATAAACAACACATCAGCTATTACTGTAGCCTGTGTGTATGAAAGGGTGTGATACTAGGATTTCTTCGTAAAATCATTGCTGTCCCTTATTTAAAGGTAGACTCAGCTAAATGATGTTGCCAAGAGCAGCACCGCAGATATTGCGATGAGCGCGATGCAAGACGATGCTCACACACAGTATCTGCGTATGTGTGCAGGTTCTATTCCCGCTGCTACAAGGCGTTAGCTACGGGACCAAGGCGTTAGCTATTGGACCAAGGCGTTAGCTATAGGACCAAGGCGTTAGCTATGGGACCAAGGCGTTAGCTATAGGACCAAGGCGTTAGCTATAGGACCAAGGTGTTAGCTACGGGACCAAGGCGTTAGCTATAGGACCAAGGCGTTAGCTATAGGACCAAGGCGTTAGCTATAGGACCAAGGCGTTAGCTATAGGACCAAGGTGTTAGCTACGGGACCAAGGCGTTAGCTATAGGACCAAGGCGTTAGCTATAGGACCAAGGCGTTAGCTATAGGACCAAGGCGTTAGCTATGGGACCAAGGCGTTAGCTATGGGACCAAGGCGTTAGCTATGGGACCAAGGCGTTAGCTATGGGACCAAGGCGTTAGCTATAGGACCAAGGCGTTAGCTATAGGACCAAGGCGTTAGCTATAGGACCAAGGCGTTAGCTATAGGACCAAGGCGTTAGCTATGGGACCAAGGCATAGCTATGGGACCAAGGCGTTAGCTATGGGACCAAAACAGCTGAGAAGTTTAGCCTTGCGCTCTTTATTTGACCCACTATGCTGTTTACTTTGTGCATCTACGTCATCTCGCTGAGTCTACCTTTAATACTTTATATGAAAACTTTTCATCAACAGGGACACTTTGAGGTCAAGGTGGACTTGGTAAGTGACACACTACGAGATCTGAGACAGAGGCTCTCTGGTGAAAGTGACACACTACGAGATCTGAGACAGAAGCTCTCTGGTGAAAGTGGAATCCCAGCACATGTCCTCCATTACAAGTAATCTTATGTTCATTCATTAATTTAATTGTTAAGGAATTTTTAATACATTTGATAGCATAAAAAACACATACATTAAAAAAACCTCAGCACATCTAATGTTTTGACTACCTATAGTGTCAATACAACTTTTTCTCTCACACAGCATCACTAGCCACGATAAGACGTCATTATTAAGTCAGTATTGATGTTTCTGCAGAAGTGAACTCGGTGGAGTTGGACAAACTTTGCTAGATTGTGGAATCACTGAGGAGTTATTTGTAAGTCGCTCTGGATAAGAGCGTCTGCTAAATGACTTAAATGTAAATGTAAATGAGTCAACTGTGGGATTTTCTTTGTCCTCCTTCCTTGATGAGCGTCCAGACACTACGGAATTCTACTTGAATGATGTCGTACCCCCAGTGGAACAAACCCAGAAAGGACTCAGTGCTTTCTTTTCTTCACTATATACCATTGTGAGATATTCCAATATTTACACTGTCTTGTCATGTTTGACCATGCTCAGGCAAACCGTGCAATGGGGTTCCTTTGTCTCATTGGTTCTGACATGGACTTCGTCCCCTGCTATAATACATTCGATGCTTTCCCCCTAATCTTTACAGAACAGTAGAGAACAACGTTCTGGAGATGGATTAAACAAAGTGACTGCATACATTCGAAAGCTCAGTGGGTGCAATCCTTTGGCCCAAAGTCTGCATCAGCTGTTGTGCAGAAATGAGATTGGAACAAGGACCCAGAAGGTGATATATATTTTGTCACAAAAGCATACACATATAATATAATTTAATACGTCCACAACTGGATTCATAAAATGTTTACATTTGTTTTAGGTTGCTATCGTTGAAGGATTGTACAATCTCTTCAGAGAGCTGTTGCCAAGCCTCCACAAAAGAAGAGGTGACAAGATCATTGAAGACTGAGGTTTTTGAGAATGCACCAGTGTGCTGGGCCTACCTGTTATCTGTAGCAAAGGTATACCCATTGTGTTTTGAGATGCTGTTGATTAAAGCTGTTCCTGCTGTAGCCTAATGAAACACGTTAATAAATAACTTAAATGGGAATTGAGATACTGCACCTTGACTTTACAGCCATAACACTGTGTACATATATCAAACAAACCACTGTGTGTGATAAATACTTTTGACCTTTCTATCTACCCTAGAAAGAGAGTTCACAACATGAGGTCTATGTACCGACAGACTTGACCTCTCGACCAGGAGAGCGACTTCTGCGACCCAGTTCGAGTACCTGGGTTACCAGATGTCTTTGAAAGAGAGTATGTTCTGCAGAAAGTCAAAGGTAAAATGAAACATCAGCAAACTTCAGTGTTTTTTTAATAGTTGTATGTAGCATGATCTCTAATTGCATTATATACTGTTTTCCCATTGTTCAGTTGGAGAGAAAATCCTAAACTGCTCTGTGGAGATCCTGACAGAGACTTCAATGTCTAGAGCCTCTGATGTTGAAAGGATTTTGCTCAGTCTGCCTCCATTCATCAAAACATTCCCTAAGTGGGCTTCATCTGGACTTGTGACTGGCCAAAAGCATGATTCCTCTTTACATTGCTTTTATCACACAATAAGTTCAATATAAATATATGTGTTGATAATAATGCTAAATGTTGAATAGAAATTAAAGCTTTCAGATTGATCTCGATGACACATTTGCCAAGATGAACGAAAAAGTGAAAGAATACTTAATCTCACGGTGACTCCAGCATTACAGTTGAAGGATGTTGGAGTGAATGGGCCACGTCTCGTTCTCTTGGAAAAAGTAGGCTACTGTGCCTTGTTTCCCAAAATATGTGTTATGATAACTAGGATAATTGGAGTCTTGGTACAATGCATCAGGGACATTCCGTGTGAATCTGACCAATGTTTTAGATATTCCTGCAATGAAATCTATTGAAATGTCCTTAGGGAGAAGGATGTTAGCATACATTTGATAATCTAAAATAATGATTGGGAAATAATTAACTAAAGTTGTCCAATGTGTTGATATTTTGGACTGTACCCAGGCCTCTTGAAGGATGCTTCATAGTCTGTGTTGGTGTCATTTCAAGTACAGTGACATGCCTTAATTGCAAGCTCTTTCCCAACAATGCAGTAATCAATATCAGTAGTTCTATAAAATAAAGTCAAGTAGACCAAAAACACACAAAAAACATTTGAAACTTTAAGTAGTGTTTAGATGTTCATTTTTGAGTGGGCTCTGCTTATGAGTTATGATCCATTTTAGGAGAATAGAAACGTTCTGCCGCGGCTGTCTAGTTATTGTAAATGCTGGACTATTATTGTCATTTGATTGTCATCTAATGATTGGTTGCAGGTTGTTTTTTGAGAAATACTTGTTTGTTGTATTTTAACAAATGCCTCTCCTTGACAGATAACCTTGGTGTTTACATCTGTAAACAAAAAAGGATCTCCTCGGGATATCTACGTTTTTGATTGCTTAGCTATGAAATTCAAAACGTTGAATGTGGAACCAATTGGCAAATGCTTAAGTACCTCATCTGAAAATGAGTCAAATACTTTGTTTGCGATGACATGAAGCATCACAATAACTGTTGGGCTGTTCATGAAGAAAAACATTTGATCAACTAACGAACTGAACTATCTTTTTCCATCAAACTTCTGGCCTTAAAGCTGGAATCCTTAATTGAAACGATAACAAAGCTGAGGGATGGGCCTGGAGTAGGTGTAACCATTCTCAAATTCAAAGCCGAGCGCTATGTATGGAAGGACTGACCATCCATGACATGAAAATTATAGTTGTAACCATGTTTTGAGGCTATACAGTGTTTGTTTACATTTACTTTGTTTACAAACATTGGAGTAAAACAAGTTTATATGTTGGGTTCAGATGAGATGACGACAGTTGAACTAAGCTCATGAGGCATTTATAAGTTATATTTTTCACGAATAAATGGGTATATATCATTAATTTATAAGTCCAAAAATGGATGTAGCAACTAAGGATTCTAGCTTTAAACCTGATCTACCTCATCCTGTTAAATTGTAATGGACATGAAAAGTTAAATGTGCTTTACTGTTCTTCAGACTTGTGAAATGCTGTATAATGTAGGTTACCTGGCAGCAGAACCAGATTCATTATTTAAAAGGTAGGGTACAGGGCTGAATTGCTTTCATAATCAAAAATTAAAATGCACTACTTAGACATTTCTGAAAGCCAGTCCATAATATAGTACCTATTGAAAGCCAGTCCATAATATAGTTGTACCTATTGAAAGCCAGTCCATAATATAGTTGTACCTATTGAAAGCCAGTCCATAATATAGTTCTACCTATTGAAAGCCAGTCCATAATATAGTACCTATTGAAAGCCAGTCCATAATATAGTTGTACCTATTGAAAGCCAGTCCATAATATAGTACCTATTGAAAGCCAGTCCATAATATAGTTCTACCTATTGAAAGCCAGTCCATAATATAGTACCTATTGAAAGCCAGTCCATAATATAGTTGTACCTATTGAAAGCCAGTCCATAATATAGTTCTACCTATTGAAAGCCAGTCCATAATATAGTTGTACCTATTGAAAGCCAGTCCATAATATAGTTCTACCTATTGAAAGCCAGTCCATAATATAGTTCTACCTATTGAAAGCCAGTCCATAATATAGTACCTATTGAAAGCCAGTCCATAATATAGTTCTCACCTATTGAAAGCCAGTCCATTATATAGTTGTACCTATTGAAAGCCAGTCCATAATATAGTACCTATTGAAAGCCAGTCCATAATATAGTTGTACCTATTGAAAGCCAGTCCATAATATAGTTGTACCTATTGAAAGCCAGTCCATAATATAGTTGTACCTATTGAAAGCCAGTCCATAATATAGTTCTACCTATTGAAAGCCAGTCCATAATATAGTTCTACCTATTGAAAGCCAGTCCATAATATAGTTCTACCTATTGAAAGCCAGTCCATAATATAGTTTTACCTATTGAAAGCCAGTCCATAATATAGTTCTACCTATTGAAAGCCAGTCCATAATATAGTTCTACCTATTGAAAGCCAGTCCATAATATAGTTCTACCTATTGAAAGCCAGTCCATAATATAGTTCTACCTATTGAAAGCCAGTCCATAATATAGTTCTACCTATTGAAAGCCAGTCCATAATATAGTTCTACCTATTGAAAGCCAGTCCATAATATAGTTCTACCTATTGAAAGCCAGTCCATAATATAGTTCTACCTATTGAAAGCCAGTCCATAATATAGTTCTACCTATTGAAAGCCAGTCCATAATATAGTTCTACCTATTGAAAGCCAGTCCATAATATAGTTCTACCTATTGAAAGCCAGTCCATAATATAGTACCTATTGAAAGCCAGTCCATAATATAGTACCTATTGAAAGCCAGTCCATAATATAGTTGTACCTATTGAAAGCCAGTCCATAATATAGTTCTACCTATTGAAAGCCAGTCCATAATATAGTTGTACCTATTGAAAGCCAGTCCATAATATAGTTCTACCTATTGAAAGCCAGTCCATAATATAGTTCTACCCCTATTGAAAGCCAGTCCATAATATAGTTCTACCTATTGAAAGCCAGTCCATAATATAGTTCTACCTATTGAAAGCCAGTCCATAATATAGTTCTACCTATTGAAAGCCAGTCCATAATATAGTTCTACCTATTGAAAGACAGTCCATAATATAGTTCTACCTATTGAAAGCCAGTCCATAATATAGTTCTACCTATTGAAAGCCAGCCCATAATATAGTTCTACCTATTGAAAGCCAGTCCATAATATAGTACCTATTGAAAGCCAGTCCATAATATAGTTCTACCTATTGAAAGCCAGTCCATAATATAGTTCTACCTATTGAAAGCCAGTCCATAATATAGTTCTACCTATTGAAAGCCAGTCCATAATATAGTTCTACCTATTGAAAGCCAGTCCATAATATAGTTCTACCTATTGAAAGCCAGTCCATAATATAGTTCTACCTATTGAAAGCCAGTCCATAATATAGTTCTACCTATTGAAAGCCAGTCCATAATATAGTTCTACCTATTGAAAGCCAGCCCATAATATAGTTCTACCTATTGAAAGCCAGTCCATAATATAGTACCTATTGAAAGCCAGTCCATAATATAGTTCTACCTATTGAAAGCCAGTCCATAATATAGTTCTACCTATTGAAAGCCAGTCCATAATATAGTTCTACCTATTGAAAGCCAGTCCATAATATAGTTCTACCTATTGAAAGCCAGTCCATAATATAGTTCTACCTATTGAAAGCCAGTCCATAATATAGTTCTACCTATTGAAAGCCAGTCCATAATATAGTTCTACCTATTGAAAGCCAGTCCATAATATAGTACCTATTGAAAGCCAGTCCATAATATAGTTGTACCTATTGAAAGCCAGTCCATAATATAGTTCTACCTATTGAAAGCCAGTCCATAATATAGTACCTATTGAAAGCCAGTCCATAATATAGTACCTATTGAAAGCCAGTCCATAATATAGTTGTACCTATTGAAAGCCCAGTCCATAATATAGTACCTATTGAAAGCCAGTCCATAATATAGTTGTACCTATTGAAAGCCAGTCCATAATATAGTTCTACCTATTGAAAGCCAGTCCATAATATAGTTGTACCTATTGAAAGCCAGTCCATAATATAGTTCTACCTATTGAAAGCCAGTCCATAATATAGTTCTACCTATTGAAAGCCAGTCCATAATATAGTTCTACCTATTGAAAGCCAGTCCATAATATAGTTCTACCTATTGAAAGCCAGTCCATAATATAGTTCTACCTATTGAAAGCCAGTCCATAATATAGTTGTACCTATTGAAAGCCAGTCCATAATATAGTTCTACCTATTGAAAGCCAGTCCATAATATAGTTCTACCTATGGAAACTGTCACGATCGTCGGAAGGAGCAGACCAATACGCAGCGCGTGGAGTGAACATGATGACTTTATTTATAAAGCAACCACGAAAAAACAACAAATGACGATAATGAAGTCCTCAGTGACACAACTGAACTTGGAACAATAACCCACAAAACAAAGGTGAAAACTGACAGTTTAAATATGGCTCCCAATCAGAGATAACGAGCCGACAGCTGACACTCGTTACCTCCGATTGGGAGTCATTGACTACAACATACAACACCTAGAAAAACAACCCACAGACCTGCAAACATAGAAATACACCCGACAGAACTACCAACATAGAAAAACACCCAAATCCCCAACAAAACAACATACACTCTAGCTCACATACAAAAGTCCTAGAGCCAGAGTGTCCAGTACCCCCTAAAGGTGCGCACTCCGGGCGCACCAGCATACGCTCTAGGGGAGGGTCTGGGTGGGCGTCTGTCCACGGTGGTGGCTCTGGCCCCGGTCGTGATCCCCACCCCACCACAGTCACAAACTGCTTAGTAGGCAGTACCGGTCTAAGGGACAGCACCTGACTAAGGGGCAGCACCGGACTAAGTGGCAGCACCGGACTAAGGGGCAGCACCGGACCAAGGGGCAGCACCGGACCAAGGGGCAGCACCTGACTAAAGGGCAGCACCGGACTGAGGGGCAGATCCTGGCTGGCTGGCTCAGGCGGATCCTGGCTGGACGGCTCTGGCGGATCCTGGCTGGCGGAAGGCTCTGGCTGATCCTGTCTGGCAGAAGGCTCTGGCTGATCCTGTCTGGCAGAAGGCTCTGGCTGATCCTGTCTGGCAGAAGGCTCTGGCTGATCCTGTCTGGCAGAAGGCTCTGGCTGATCCTGTCTGGCAGAAGGCTCTGGCTGATCCTGTCTGGCAGAAGGCTCTGGCTGATCCTGTCTGAGCGGAAGGCTCTGGCTGATCCTGTCTGGCGGAAGGCTCTGGCTGATCCTGTCTGGCAGAAGGCTCTGGCTGATCCTGTCTGGCAGAAGGCTCTGACGGCGTTGGGCAGACGGGCAGTTCAGACGGCGTTGGGCAGACGGACAGTTCAGGCCCCGTTGGGCAGACGGGCAGTTCAGACGGCGTTGGGCAGATGGACAGTTCAGACGGCGTTGGGCAGACGGACAGTTCAGGCCCCGTTGGGCAGACGGCAGACTCTGGCCGTCTGAGGCGCATCGTAGGCCTGGTGCGTGGTGCCGGAACAGGAGGTACCGGGCTGAGGACACGCATCTCAGGGCTAGTGCGGAGAGAAGCAACAGGGCTTGCTGGACCCTGGGAACGCACATGACGCCTAGTGCGGGGAGCCGGAACAGGGCATGCTGGACCCTGGGGACTCCCATAACGCCTAGTGCGGGGAGCCGGAACAGGGCATGCTGGACCCTGGGGACTCACAACCGCCCTAGTGCGGGAGCCGGAACAGGGCATGCTGGACCCTGGGGACTCCCATAACGCCTGAAGTGCGGGAGCCGGGAACAGGGCATGCTGGACCCTGGGGACTCCCATAACGCCTAGTGCGGAGAGCAGGAACAGGCCGGGCGGGGCTGGCGACGCGCACCGTATCCCTGGTGCGAGTGGCCGGAACAGGCCGGGCCGGGCTGACGGCGCACCGTATCCCTGGTGCGTGGAGTAGGAACAGGCCGGGCTGGGCTGGCGACGCGCACCGTATCCCTGAGTGCGAGTGGCCGGAACAGGCCGGGCCGGGTTGGCGGCGCACCGTATCCCTGGTGCGAGGAGTAGGAACAGGCCGGGCTGGGGCTGGCGACGCGCACCGTATCCCTGGTGCGAGTGGCCGGAACAGGCCGGGCCGGGTTGGCGAGCGCACCGATCCCTGGTGCGAGGAGTAGGAACAGGCCGGGCTGGGCTGGCGACGCGCACCGTATCCCTAGTGCGAGGACCGGAACAGGCCGCATGCATACGGGAACACACACTACTGGCTGCACCACGGGACTAGGAACGGGCCGGACCGAACTGGTTACACACCCCAGTACCTCACGCCGTGCCTCAACACTTTCCTTCCCTGCTTTACCCAGTTGCCCCCTTGACCTGGTAGCCCACTGAATCCGTCCCTTCTCTGCCTCCGTCAGCCCCTTAACCTGGCAGCCCTCTGACTCTGCCTTGTGGCAGCCTCCTGCTGCTCCGTCGCCCAAGCCATGTGCCCCCCAAAAAATTTCTTGGGGTTGCCTCTCGTCCTTCCGACGATGATGGCCCTGCTGATGCCGTTGCTCCTCTCGCCGTCGCCTCTCCACCGTCTCGTTCCATGGTCGGCGATCCATACCATCTAGGATCTCCTCCCAAGTCCAGGACCCTTTACCCTCCACCAGTTCCTTCCATGTCCAGACCCTTTGTTCCTGGAGCGCTGCTTGGTTCCTTTATGGTGGGTTATTCTGTCACGATCGGTCGGAAGGAGCAGACCAATACGCAGCGCGTGGAGTGAACATGATGACTTTATTTATAAAGCAACCACTGAAAAAACAACAAATGACGATAATGAAGTCCTCAGTGACACAACTGAACTTGGAACAATAACCCACAAAACAAAGGTGAAAACTGACAGTTTAAATATGGCTCCCAATCAGAGATAACGAGCCGACAGCTGACACTCGTTACCTCCGATTGGGAGTCATTGACTACAACATACAACACCTAGAAAAACAACCCACAGACCTGCAAACATAGAAATACACCCGACAGAACTACCAACATAGAAAAAACACCCAAATCCCCAACAAAACAACATACACTCTAGCTCACATACAAAAGTCCTAGAGCCAGAGTGTCACAGAAACTCCTAGAAGTGAATGATATTTCTATAGGTAGACTATTGTTGCAGCTACAGCTCATGATGTCAACGTCATGTTTAAGATGTTTTTACTGACTTTATTCAATTTCAACGATGCAAAAGATACAGAAGTGCGTTGGACAACAAAACCAGCAAACCTTTGTTAAACGCATTCAACCAGATCACTGGAAATTACACAGAGAAGAAGACCACCCTTGACCAAGCTCTGAGGCAGGTCCTGGAGGAGCAGATTGTGGAAAAGAAAGCACTCGTCGATGACTTCCTGTCTCTCATCTATCTCAGCATTGATGGAGTCACTGAAGGTATCTGCTCCGCCACCACTCCTTTCCTACTGTTGGGAGATGTTCTGGACTGTCTTACTCTGGACCAGTGTGATAAGATCTCCTTTGTTGAAGAGAATGTCTCCACCTGGAATTCTAACTCCTTTTACACTGCTGGGAAGAACTACTCGTTAAGGATGTGTAATGATCTTTTGAGGTTGTCCAAGTCTCAGAACACAGTCTTCTGTGGACGGATCCAGCTGTTCCTGGCTCGTCTCTTTCCCCTGTCTGAGAAATCAGGTCTGAACCTGCAGAGCCAGTTTAATTTCGACAACATCACAGTAGGTTATAAGTGGACACTGCACTGTATTGAATGTACACCGTGTGCCCTGTGTAGCTCAGTTGGTAGAGCATGGCGCTTGCAACGCCAGGGTTGTGGGTTTGATTCCCACGGGGGCCAGTATGGAAAATAAACAAATATGTATTCACTCACTAACTGTAAGTGGCTCTGGATAAGAGCGTCTGCTAAATGACTCAAATGTAAATGTAAAATAATGCCAGACGTGATGTTCCATGGCACTTTCATTCCTGATTGTATGTTTTAAATTTTTCTCCAGAATGAGAGACATTAGAAGTGACCTGACCTTCATGACCACCAGGACTCCTAAAGAGGCCATACTGGTAATTCAAGATATTCTGATATATATGATACATATTTATGATAATTAATTATATATATTGTGGCAGACCAGGGGGTTTGATCTACACAGATCAGACACAAGTGTGACACCTCAGTTTCAAGGGTGTTTATTTAAACCAATAAAGAAAAGAAAAGAAACAGGTCCCCTCCAGGAAACCTCTTCCGGGTTACCGCCTTCTGGGAATGCTGTCTCCTCTGGGGTAGAACACCGAGCCCCTCGGTTCTAGCAGACCATGAGGACGTCTATCCGGTAGCAACCTCTCACTACCTCCAACCCTCCCGTGTGCTGCCCTCCTGGCAGCCCCGTGCGGCTGGTGAGCAATCAGCCCCTTGATTACTCACCAGCCTCAATCGGCCCCAATTAGTCCTGGCGGGAGGACCCGTTGAGACCTGGCACGTCCAGCATGAGGGAGCCACCGCCGCGTGATGTAGACTCAGCCTGGTGGCTTGTCCGCGGTACGCCACAATATATAATTAATTATATTTATATTTGCATCTATTTATATTTCTGCATCTAAGCTAAGGTCAGTTTTTGACACTTGGCAAGTTTGACCCCCCTACTATGGCTCAAATTATGAGATGTTGGCAAACACCAAGGAGCAGCCAATGGTCTTACAGATAGATACCTTGAATGATAAAGATGCTAGCCAAAAACGATCAATGTTGGTGTAATAAAGGTATACAATATAACAGATAGTTAGCTCCTCCGTTTTGTTATAGCTAAATAATACTTCTCCATCCAACCTTTTAGGTGCTAGTGGATTCGAGCTCCTCCATGAACAGAGACATGCTATGATTCTGATGACAAAATAACACGGTTGGATGCTGTTAAACAGCTCTTTGATAACTTCGCAACTAGAAGGCATGGCGTACGATTTTCATAATGTCATTGGCTTGGTGAAGTTTGACTCATCAGTTAAAACTCTCCACACATTTACAGAGACTCTGGAGACCTTCAAGGTAAATATATTTGATCATTTCTATTTTATGAATGCAAAATGGCGACGGGGTGATTTTAATAAGATCCATACAAGTACTTACTGTACTGAGATCACATACGTACTCCCCTCAAACCTGTTTCAAGACTGAAACTGAGTCTCAGCGATATGACGTTGCCACGAGCAGCACTGTACATGTTACAGATGAGTGTGATGCACTAAGATGCACTCACAGAGTATCTGCACGTGCATGGGTGAGCTTCAAATTGTCCAGATGTTGTATCTTACGTGTGCGTTGCTGACGCTACCGGTCAGTCAGGGATTGTGTGGCATTTATGATATAATTCTTTAGCATGCATCTGCAAACGTCATATAATATTACTTACATGTAGATATTTTTGGCACTTACAGGAACACATACACAATCTGGAGGCCAATGGATGCACTGTGCTGTATGATGCCTTGAAACGTGGCATGTCACAACTGAAAAAAGTTGGAGAGCAATTTCCAGACTGCAGACTTCGCATCATATGTCTCACAGATGGGAATGATGATGGGTAAATAGAATGATACTTTTTCAGTGCGTAAAACAGTTTGCGCCCACGAGCTATGCCTATTTTGATGTTACATTCATTGCTTTAACGAAACGGTATTGTTAGATTTGATTGTTTGGTTAATAATTATATCCGTGAGGTCAATGACCGAACCAGATGCTGTCACAACCAAACTGATGATCCTTAACATTGTTGTTGATGCCATCATTGTTGGAAAGGTGGACAACAATGTGCTGCGTGGAATCAGCAATGCAACAGGTACTGTATAATGTCGAAGGTGATTCTGGTTTATATCCCAGCAGAGGACGTACGTCATCATAATGATGTCTTCTTGTGGTTGAAATATGGACGCAAAATCAGAATGAATGCATTTTGTCTAATTATTTCTCATTGTGATATTATTTTGGCCTCACTCAATGTCACGGTTTCGGCCGAGACTGCTCCTCCTCCTAGTTCGGGCAGGCTTCGGCGTTCGCCGTCCCCGGAGTACTAGTTGCCACCGCTCTATGTTTCGTCATTTGATTGCTTTTGTCTGTCTGTTACACCTGTGTCCATTTGTGTGTTGATTACGTGTCTTATAAGTTCCTTGTTTTGCACTAGAATGATTGTGTGTTGTTATGACTGCCACTGTGTCGGAGCTACGTGTTTGCACCCTGTTTGTTTTGTGTTTAGTGTTTACGCGTGTGCTTAATTTTCCCTCGCCTCTTGGTGTATTTTGAGGTCGGGGTTTTTCTCGTAAACATTAGACTATTAAAGTCTGTTGGACTTAACCTCTGTGTCCTGCGCCTGACTCCTCCACCACATCCACATCGGTTCTAGTGACAGAACAACACACCACCATGGAGTCAGCAGGAACAGCGGCGGCACCCGAATCCCTGGAAGACCGGATCAACTGCCAGGACACCATGATCCGGCAACTCGGGGCCGCCATGGACGCAGGTGTCCAACACTCTGCGCCGATTGGTGAATCGAGAGGTGCCCACGCACTCTTACAACATCCCATCACCAACGGCCAGTCCTCCTCTCTCAGCACCGGAACCCAGTGGCATTCGGCTCTCGCTCCCGAGGGCATATGGACGGTTCTGCGGCCGGGTGTCAGGGATTCCTCCTGCAGGTGGAACTTTACCTTGCCACCATACACCCGGCGCCCTCGGGATACGAGCGTCTCCGCCCTCATCTCCTGTCTATCCGGCAAGGCGTTGGAGTGGGCCAACGCCGAATGGAGGGGAATAGACGCGCAACCATCACCTAGCGGAGTTCTCCCGCCGCTTCAGGGCTCTCTTGATCATCCACCTGAGGGGAAAGCGGCGGAGAGCGTCTATTCCACCTCCGACAGGGGAAGAGGAGCGCACAGGAGTTCGCACTGGAGTTCCGGACACTAGCGGCGGATGCGGGGTGGAATGAGAGGGCCCTCATCGACCACTACCGGTGTAGCCTACGAGAGGGACGTTCGTCGTGAGCTGGCCTGCAGGGACACCAACCTGTCGGTCGACCAGTTGGTGGACATTTCCATCCGTCTAGACACCCTGCTGGCTACCCGCGGGACGTCCCCGAGTGGGGGTCGTCCATTCCACCCTCCAGCACCCCTGAGCCGATTCCCATGGAGCTCGGGGTGCTGGCGCTAGAGAGGGAGGAGAGGGAACCCGAGGGGGCCATCCCCTGCACCACCTGTGGTCGTGGAGGACACACCGCGGCCAGGTGCTGGGGAGGGTCTCCTGGGAGAGGTGACAACAGGCCACGCACTGGGGAGTCATTTCAGGTGAGTAGACGCCCCACTTACCCAGAGCTTTCTGTTGGTCACATGAGTATTCCTGTGAGATTTCCACAGGTGGCACCTCATTCCCAGCATAAGGCGCTAGTAGATTCAGGCGCAGCTGGGAACTTTATTGATCGGGCATTTTGTTGTAGGTTAGGAATTCCCCCTTCGGCGGTAGAAGCTCCATTTCCAGTCCACGCATTAGACAGCCGGCCGTTGGGGTCGGGCCTGATCAGGGAGGTCACAGCACCACTGACGATGACGACGCAGGGGGGTCATGAGGAGATCATTCAGTTTTATCTGATTGACTCTCCCTGCGTACCCGTGGTGTTGGGCCTTCCTGGTTAAGCACCCATGATCCTACCATAGCGTGGCAACAGAGGGCTCTTATGGAGTGGTCTGCCCAGTGTGTAGGGAGATGTCTAGGTGTTTCCGTAGGGGCGACCTCGGTAGAGAGTCCGAACCAAGTGCCCGCACTGCGCATTCCCCCTGAGTATGAGGATTTAGCACTCGTGTTTAGCAAATCGAGGAACACGGCTACCTCCTCATAGACAAGGGGACTGTGCGATAAATCTCCAGACAGGAGCGGCTCTTCCACGAGTCGTGTGTATCCCCTGTCTCAAGAGGAAACAGCGGCTATGGAGACTTACATAGCCGAGTCCTTGGCACAGGGGGATACATACGGTCCTCCACTTCCCGGTCTCTCGAGTTTCTTCTTTGTGAAGAAGAAGGACGGGGATTGCGCCCGTGTATTGATTACCGTAGTCTCAATCAGATCACAGTTAATACAGTTACCCACTTCCACTGATTGCGACGATGACGGAATCATTACGCGAGTGCGGTTCTTCACAAAGTTGGATCTCAGGAGCGCGTACAATCTGGTGCGCATTAGGGAGGGGATGAATGGAAAACAGCATTTAGCACCACCTCGGGTCATTACGAGTATCTCGTCATGCCATACGGGTTAATGAATGCTCCTTCAGTCTTCCAATCCTTTGTTGACGAGATTTTCCGGGACATGCATGGGCAGGGTGTAGTGAGTTTACATCGACGACATCCTAGTGTATTCTTCTACACGAGCCGAGCATGTAGCCCAGGTGCGCCGAGTGTTGAGAAGACTGTTGGAGCATGACTTGTATGTCAAGGCAGAGAAATGCCTGTTCTTCCAGAGTCCGTCTCCTTTTTGGGTTATCGGTTGTCCGCGTCTGGTGTGGAGATAGAGGTAGACCGGGATCGCCCGTGCGTAATTGGCAAACTCCAACCACTGTAAAAGAGGTGCAGCAGTTCTTGGGTTTTGCTAATTACTACCGGAGGTTTATTGGGGTTTTGGACAGGTTGCAGCTCCCATTACGTCCCTGCTAAAGGGGGTCCGGTTCGTTTGCAGTGGTCGGCTGAGGCGGACAGGGCATTTGTCAAACTAAAGAACCTGTTCACCTCGGCTCCTGTGCTGGCGCATCCGGATCCCTCTTTACCATTCCACGTAGAGGTAGACGCGTCCGAGACCGGTATTGGGGCAGTTCTGTCACAACGGTCCGGCACGCCACCTAAACTCCGCCCTGTGCGTTCTACTCCAATAAGCTCAGCTCGGCGGAGCGCAACTATGATGTTGGGGACAGGGAGCTGTTAGCCGTAGTCCAGGCCCCTAAAGGTGTGGAGGCATTGGCTTGAGGGGGCTCAACACCCTTTCCTCATTCTGACTGATCACCGTAACCTGGAGTACATCCGGGGCAGCTAGGAGATTGAACCCTCGTCTGGCTAGGTGGAACATGTTCCTAACCCGGTTTGTTTTTAAGATCACATACATCCCTGGGTCCCAGAATGGTAAGGCAGACGCCCTGTCCCGGCGGTATGACACAGAGGAGAGGTCCAACGAGCCTACTTCCATATTGCCGGAGTCTTGTTTGGTGGCTCCGGTGGTATGGAGGTCGATGCGAAATCGAGCGGGCACTGCGTACCGACCCTACTCCCCCGAGTGTCCTGTGGGGCGGACGTACGTTCCGCTCGAGATTCGTGATCGACTTATTTATTGGGCTCATACATCACCCTCCTCTGGACATCCAGGTATTGGCCGGACCGTGCACTGTCTTAGCATGAAATACTGGTGGCCAACGTTAGCTAGGGATGTGAGGGTTTATGTCTCCTCCTGCTCGTGTGCCCAGTGTAAGGCGCCTAGACATTTGCCCAGGGTAAGCTACATCCCCTGCCCGTTCCATAACGACCATGGTCCCACCTATCGGTGGATTTCAGTAACCGACCTACCCCCCTCCCAGGGGAATACCACCATTTTGGTCGTTGTGGACGGTTTTCCAAGGCCTGACGTCTCCTTCCCATGCCGGGTCTCCCTACTGCCCTACAAACCGCTGAGGCCCTATTTACCCATGTGTTCCGGCACTATGGGGTCCCCGAGGATATAGTGTCTGACCGAGGTCCCCAGTTCACCTCCAGAGTTTGGGGGCGTTCATGGGACGGTTGGGGGTCTCGGTAAGCCTCTACCTCGGGTACCACCCAGAGAGCAATGGGCAGGTGGAACGTGTCAACCAGGATGTGGGTAGGTTTTGAGGTCCTATTGCCGGGACTGGCCGGAGGAGTGGTCTAGGTTCATCCCCTGGGCAGAGATGGCCCAGAACTCTCTCCGCCACTCCTCCACCAATTTAACACCTTTCCAGTGTGTTTTAGGTTATCAGCCGGTCCTGGCACCATGGCACGAGAGCCAGATCGAGGCCCCTGCGATGGACGAGTGGATTCGGCGCTCGGAGGAGACGTGGGACGCTGCCCATGTCCATCTGTCAACAAAAGGCGAGCGCCGATCGCCACCGCAGTGAGGGACCGGTGTACGCACCGGGAGATCGAGTCTGTCTCGACTCGAAACCTGCCCCTCCGCCTGCCCTGCCGGAAGCTGGGTCGGCGGTTTGTGGGGCCCTTCAAAGTCCTGAGAAGATTGAACGAGGTGTGTTACAGGTTACAACTGCCTATAGAGTATAAAAATATTAACCCCCTCGTTCCATGTGTCTCTTCTCAGGCCGGTGGTAGCTGGCCCACTCCAAGAAGATGAGATAGGAGAGACCCCTCCGCCCCCTTTGGACATCGAGGGCCCGGCGACAGGGTCCGGACCATCTTGGACTCGAGGCGCCGGATGAGTGGTCTCCAGTATCTCGTGGAGTGGGAGGGGTACGGTCCGGAGGAACGGTGCTGGGTGCCCAGGAGGGACATACTCGATCCATCCCTCCTGACTGAGTTTCACCGTGGGCATCCCACGCGCCCGGGTCCGCGTCCTCCTGGCTGTCCCCGAGGCGGGTCGGCGCGCTGGCTGGAGCCGCGCGTCAAGGGGGGGGTACTGTCACGGTTTCGGCCGAGACTGCTCCTCCTCCTAGTTCGGGCAGGCTTCGGCGTTCGCCGTCCCCGGAGTACTAGCTGCCACCGCTCTATGTTTCGTCATTTGATTGCTTTTGTCTGTCTGTTACACCTGTGTCCATTTGTGTGTTGATTACGTGTCTTATAAGTTCCTTGTTTTGCACTAGAATGATTGTGTGTTGTTATGACTACCACTGTGTCGGAGCTACGCGTTTGTACCCTGTTTGTTTTGTGTTTAGTGTTTACGCGTGTGCGTAATTTTCCCTCGCCTCTTGGTGTATTTTGAGGTCGGGGTTTTTTCTCGTAAACATTAGACTATTAAAGTCTGTTGGACTTAACCTCTGTGTCCTGCGCCTGACTCCTCCACCACATCCACATCGGTTCTAGTGACACTCAAAAGTGCACACAAGAACACAAGCAAAATGGAGGCAGCATTCCAAATGTTTCAACATGAAATTTACTGCGGTTGTGATCAAAAATGTTTTTAAGCATATCTTAATATTACAGTTTATCGTAATATAGGTGACAATTGACATTAAATGATACTTTATAACAGGGTTGTAAAGGGTTTAAAATCTTGATGTACTTAGTTTCTTAATCACTAACGTTAGTGGTGTAGTTTTTATTTTGTTGCATCCATTTACAGCCAGTGTGCGTTTTCTTGAAAGTTTGAATTGCATTTGGTTCAATTAAGATGACACAGCAGTCTACAGTGTAATAAAATGTGATGCAGCCATTGGGTGTTTTTTTGAGCCCCTACATAACGATGGCCTATTTGTATTCATATTTGCTTCAAGTAATAACAATGAAGCAACTGAATCCATCCATCATGTATTCTGGTAGGAGGGTGTTGTTTCAAACCATCCATGTCTAGTAGGAGGGTGTTGTTTCAAACCAGAGATGAGTAAAGCTGGTCTGAAGCTCTTTGAAATGGAAACCGTTCTGTCTTTGGAGATGAGGAAGCTGAAGAAGAAATTGGACCCATCCTACATTCGGAGCGAGGTATGATCTATTAAATGAAACCTATTCAAATAGGGACAAATGTTTCCATGTATTTTTATATAAAATAATACGATTCTTGTTCTTTATTTTACTCTTTACTTTATTTTACTCTTATTATTATCTGTCCTGATGCCTAGTCACTTTAGCCTGCCTTCATGTACATACAGTGGGGAGAACAAGTATTTGATACACTGCCAATTTTGCAGGTTTTCCTACTTTACAAAGCACGAGAGGTCTGTCATATTTATCATAGGTACACTTCAACTGTGAGAGACGGAATCTAAAACAAAAATCCAGAAAATCACATTGTATGATTTTTAAGTAATTAATTTGCATTTTATTGCATGACATAAGTATTTGATCACCTACCAACCAGTAAGAATTCCGGCTCTCACAGACCTGTTAATTTTTCTTTAAGAAGCCCTCCCTGTTCTCCACTCATTACCTGTATTAACTGCACCTGTTTGAACTCGTTACCTGTATAAAAGACACCTGTCCACACACTCAATCAAACAGACTCCAACCTCTCCACAATGGCCAAGATCAGAGAGCTGTGTAAGGACATCAGGGATAAAATTGTAGACCTGCACAAGGCTGGGATGGGCTACAGGACAATAGGCAAGCAGCTTGGTGAGAAGGCAACAACTGTTGGCGCAATTATTGAAAAATGGTCAATCACCCTCGGTCTGGGGCTCCATGCAAGATCTCACTCGTGGGGCATCAATGATCATGAGGAAGGTGAGGGATCAGCCCAGAACTACACGGCAGGACCTGGTCAATGACCTGAAGAGAGCTGGGACCACGGTCTCAAATAAAATATTAGTAACACACTACGCCGTCATGGATTAAAATCCTGCAGTGCACGCAAGGTCCCCCTGCTCAAGCCAGCGCATGTCCAGGCCCGTCTGAAGTTTGCCAATGACCATCTGGATGATCCAGAGGAGGAATGGGAGAAGGTAATGTGGTCTGATGAGACAAAAATAGAGCTTTTTGGTCTAAACTCCACTCGCCGTGTTTGGAGGAAGAAGGATGAGTACAACCCCAAGAACACCATCCCAACCGTGAAGCATGGAGGTGGAAACATCATTCTTTGGGGATACTTTTCTGCAAAGGGGACAGGACGACTGCACCGTATTGAGGGAGGATGGATGGGGCCATGTATCGCGAGATCTTGGCCAACAACCTCCTTCCCCCAGTAAGAGCATTGAAGATGAGTCGTGGCTGGGTCTTCCAGCATGACAACGACCCCGAAACACACAGCCAGGGCAACTAAGGAGTGGCTCCGTAGAAGCATCTCAAGGTCCTGGAGTGGCTCTAGCCAGTCTCCAGACCTGAACCCAATAGAAAATCTTTGGAGGGAGCTGAAAGTCCGTATTGCCCAGCGACAGCCCCCGAAACCTGAAGGATCTGGAGAAGGTCTGTATGGAGGAGTGGGCCAAAATCCCTGCTGCAGTGTGTGCAAACCTGGTCAAGACCTACAGGAAACGTATGATCTCTGTACTTGCAAACAAAGGTTTCTGTACCAAATATTAAGTTCTGCTTTTCTGATGTATTAAATACTTATGTCATGCAATAAAATGCAAATTAATTACTTAAAAATCATACAATGTGATTTTTTAGATTCTTGTTTTAGATTCCGTCTCTCACAGTTGAAGTGTACCTATGATACAAATTACAGACCTCTACATGCTTTGTAAGTAGGAAAACCTGCAAATCGGCAGTGTATCAAATACTTGTTCTCCCCACTGTATCTACCTCAAATACCTTATTATTATCTATCCTGATGCCTAGTCACTTTACCCTGCCTTCATGTACATATCTACCTCAAATACCTCTTACACCTGCACATTGATCTGGCACTGGTACGTCCTGTATATAGCTCCACATTGATCTGGTACTGGTACTCCCTGTATATAGCAGCAAATTGATCTGGTACTGGTACTCCCTGTATATAGCTTAATTATTGTGTATTTTATTCCTCTTGTGTTACTATTTGTATGATTTTTAAAACTTTGCACCGTTGGGAAGGGCTCGTAAGCAAGCATTTTACGGTAAAGTTGCATGTGACAAATACATTTTTATTTTATTTAAATATGGAAGTTAATAACATTGATATTAAATTGTACTGAACAATGCTCATTTGCCTCTACAGAAAGTTCTAGTTGCTCTCTTCGCCAACCGAGGTTATGATGAGAAGCCAGAGGTTGCTCTGCCAAGTCGACTAAATGATAAAGTGGCTGGGACAGAGAGGTAAGTGCAATTCCATTATCAGCATTTAATTCTGGGATCCAATTCCATCGCAAACTGTCATTTACTTCCACTACTAACTACTATTCAAGAAGCATTTATATAATGTTGAAATTGAGGTACACTACTTTATTGCTCTAACAAAACTAATATGTCACAAAATAGTGCATTGAAAAAAGAAGATCCAGGAATCCAAGAGCGGCCGCTTTTTAGAGAAGGACAAACGCCTTCTGGAAGAGCTGAAGAGCCTGCACTGTGACCACACCCATTCTGCACTGTTTTGCCTTCAGAGTCAGACTTCAGTAAGTAAACATTATTGGGGTATTGTTTTAAGTGTTATTGATCTGGTAACGCTTAGTATAAATATACTTTTCATAATGATTTATACTAACATTGTTAATGCTTGATATACTCTATATGGACCGTGACAGTAACAGCCTCAAGTTATTGGTTTGTTTTTGCTTGACTGTAAAGTGGTCAAATCAACCCCCCATCCAGATGACCAGTTGGTCATTATTTGAATCATTTTGCACAATATTGTCTAAAACATTTAGCCCCTCTGATTCCATACCTTTCAGCATTTTTGGAAGATTCTCATGCAAGGCCCTCCTGATACACCTTATGAGGATGGAGTCTTTGAGTTGTACTGTCAGTTTGGGGCTGACTACCCCGTCAAACCTCCACTTGTGCGCTTTGTCACGCCTGTATCCTTCTACACAATGACAACATGGAAGACAGTGTTTATTCTTATTGCCTATGTCATACATTTTATAATTCTATCCAGTTGATTGATGCTTTTTTCAGTTATGTAAAATCCTCAATGTGGACAAAGGTGTACCGCTGTAACATAAACAGTGTGGGTCGTATCTGGCACAACATATTTGGTCGCAGCTACAACACTCCCATAACCATGAGAGAGATCTTGGATGCTGTGGATGGAGTTCATCAGCTCATCGTTCCTGAACCCCAAGATCCACTGGACAGGTTGGCTTCAAGTTGTTTGATGACCACACTGTATACAAAGGTGGTGTTAACTCTGATTCTAAAATAAAAAATGAAAAGTATGAAAGTAGTGTATTATATACAGTGGGGAAAAAAGTATTTAGTCAGCCACCAATTGTGCAAGTTCTCCACTTAAAAAGATGAGAGAGGCCTGTAATTTTCATCATAGGTACACGTCAACTATGACAGACAAAATGAGAAAAAAAAATCCAGAAAATCACATTGTAGGATTTTAATGAATTTATTTGCAAATTATGGTGGAAAATAAGTATTTGGTCAATAACAAAAGTTTCTCAATACTTTGTTATATACCCTTTGTTGGCAATGACACAGGTCAAACGTTTTCTGTAAGTCTTCACAAGGTTTTTCACACACTGTTGCTGGTATTTTGGCCCATTCCTCCATGCAGATCTCCTCTAGAGCAATGATGTTTTGGGGCTGTCGCTGGGCAACACAGACTTTCAACTCCCTCCAAAGATTTTCTATGGGGTTGAGATCAGGAGACTGGCTAGGCCACTCCAGGACCTTGAAATGCTTCTTATGAAGCCACTCCTTCATTGCCCGGGCGGTGTGTTTGGGATCATTGTCATGCTGAAAGACCCAGCCACGTTTCATCTTCCAATGCCCTTGCTGATGGAAGGAGGTTTTCACTCAAAATCTCACGATACATGGCCCCATTCATTCGTTCCTTTACACGGATCAGTCGTCCTGGTCCCTTTGCAGAAAAACAGCCCCAAAGCATGATGTTTCCACCCCCATACTTCACAGTAGGTATGGTGTTCTTTGGATGCAACTCAGCATTCTTTGTCCTCCAAACACGACGAGTTGAGTTTTTACCAAAAAGGTCTATTTTGGTTTCATCTGACCATATGACATTCTCCCAATCCTCTTCTGGATCATCCAAATGCACTCTAGCAAACTTCAGACAGGCCTGGACATGTACTGGCTTAAGCAGGCGGACACGTCTTGCACTGCAGGATTTGAGTCCTGCAGGCGTATGTGTTACTGATGGTAGGCTTTGTTACTTTGGTCCCAGCTCTCTGCAGGTCATTCACTAGGTCCCCCCGTGTGGTTCTGGGATTTTTGCTCACCGTTCTTGTGATCATTTTGACCCTACGGGGTGAGATCTTGCGTGGAGCCCCAGTTCGAGGGAGATTATCAGTGGTCTTGTATGTCTTCCATTTCCTAATAATTGCTCCCACAGTTGATTTCTTCAAACCAAGCTGCTTACCTATTGCAGATTCAGTCTTCCCAGCCTGGTGCAGGTCTACAATTTTGTTTCTGGTGTCCTTTGTCAGCTCTTTGGTCTTGGCCATAGTGGAGTTTGGAGTGTGACTGTTTGAGGTTGTGGACAGGTCTTTTATACTGATAACAAGTTCAAACAGATGCCATTAATACAGGTAACGAGTGGAGGACAGAGGAGCCTCTTAAAGAAGAAGTTACAGGTCTGTGAGAGCCAGAAATCTTGCTTGTTTGTAGGTGACCAAATACTTATTTTCCACCATAATTTGCAAATAAATTCATAAAAAATCCTACAATGTGATTTTCTGGATTTTTTTTTCTCAATTTGTCTTTCATAGTTGACGTGTACCTATGATGAAAATTACAGGCCTCTCTCATCTTTTTAAGTGGGAGAACTTGCACAAATAGTGGCTGACTAAATACTTTTTTTCCCCACTGTATATTAGTGTATAGTGAATTCATATACCTACATTAATTTTATCTGAATTAAAATGTCTTGTAAAAGTATTTTGGCAGATGAATACCTGACCAGCAGATACAAGTATGAAGAAGAGGCCAAGAAAAACACAGAGGAAGTTGCAGGCCATTCATTGGATGACAGAGAGAAGGTGAATGCACTTATTTAATTGTTCTTATTTTTGTAAGCTCTGCTACATATTTTATTAGGGGCTCTTGTGTGTAAAAAACAGGTGGATTCACTTTTCAGAGATTTCCATGTAAAACTGACATATCAGAGTCTACGTTACCAGTTTCGCAGATACATTTCTTTTAACAGCAAGCCTTTTTGTGTAACAGTTTATTCAGGGTATGATAATCCTTTCCTTTTAAATTTACAGAAATTGTTGGGTGAAGAGTTGACTGAGAAGTTCATAACCTCACACCTGATTTGTCCCCTCACCAACAAGATGTTTGTTGACCCAGTGAAGAACCAGGAGGGAACCGTGTACGAGCGAAAGGCCATTGAGAAACATCTGAAGAAGTAAGCGTGTTACTGGATTATTCATATTGATAAGTCATTATTTATGATTCATAATTAACGTGTTACTTTTATAAAGTAATCCAAAAATATTAAGCTAATGTTGTTATGTGTGGTTGTTTCATTGGCTGCTTCTGAGTTTGTTTAAACACAGGCCACATTCATGTATTAATCGTGGGCTCAAATATTACTAAATGACTGTTAGTTTATTTACAAAATACATTTTTCGTATTCCCTTACGTGCAGAACTGAAATAACACATTGCTAGCAACTATGTGACAATTCGGTGTCAGTATTTTTTGTGTCACATTGCAATAGGCTTAGAAAGCCGACTGATTGACAATTCTTCAAACAGGAAAGTCTTCGCCAACTGTAAACATTTTAAAATGAATTAACTAATTAAATTAATTATTTGACCACTATTTTTTGAGAGTGGTTTACTGTCTTCCTAACTTTTACAGGACATGTATTGGGACTGATCCCAAAACAAACAAGTTACTGACATTAACTGATCTCAAGCCATACCAAGACATGAGAAAAATGGTGAGGGATTATCGCAAACAGCAAATTGAGGAGACAGATGCTTAAAACACAAAGTGGTAGCAAAAATGTAGCCTTCCTGCCTTGTAGCCTACACTTTTTGGTGAAAATGATGATGGAACTAACGTTACCCCACCCATTGGGTTATTAAAGTATTCTAACAATTGTATGTAACTGATATTTGTACTGACATTTTCTAGAGGGAATAGGCCTTCATTTCTTTGGGGTTTGTACTTGATTATAAACTGGATGGTTCAAGCCCTGAATGCTGATTGGCTGACAGCCGTGGTATATCAGACCGTAAAACCACGGGTATGACAAAACATACATTTTTACTGCTCTAATTACGTTGGTAACCAGTTTATAATAGCAATAAGGCACCTCGGGGGTTTGTGGTATATGGTCAATATACCACGGCTAAGGGCTGTATCCAGGCACTCCGTGTTGCGTCGTGCATAAGAACAGCCCTTAGCCGTGGTATATTGGCCATATACTACACCCCCTCATTCCTTATTGCTTAAATATAGCACACTTCATGTGTAGCTAATTAAGATTCATATCCATGGCCATTTCATATTAAACTCTTGTCAATAACCAGTT
Organism: Coregonus clupeaformis; assembly: GCF_020615455.1. Classification (NCBI taxonomy): domain Eukaryota; kingdom Metazoa; phylum Chordata; class Actinopteri; order Salmoniformes; family Salmonidae; genus Coregonus; species Coregonus clupeaformis. Next base: position 118,669 of record NW_025534687.1, read on the forward strand.
GAATTTCTGCATGTTAAAATTGATTTTGTATATTACACATGCATAACATTAGACTGTTACATCATCTGAGATCTAGGAGATTCCGCGCTCTACACACACACGTACATTGTAAAATTGTTGTATGGTGGTATTATACATTTTGTGTTGTAGATATGGACTGGCGTAATAATGTTACATGATGTACTGTTTCATCTTTTGTTTTATGTGTGATGTAAGTGCCTTAATGTGTTTGGACCCCAGGAAGAGTAGCTGCCGCCTTGGCAGGAACTAATGGGGATCCGGGATAAATACCGATGTGGTGTTTTGTTGTTGTTTATGAGTCAAAGGCCCACATTAATGATGGAGATGAAGTACTTTACTCTTTCAATTTACCACATTACAACAAAGGGTATGATATCCACCATGCCTAAGGCTGCCACAGTTAGGTTAGTGGTGCAGTGCTTTCTATTCTTTAATTTGTGTAATGTTTTTAGGTTCTGCCACTTGATGGCGCTGTGTAGCAACTATCACTTCATGGCCATTTAGCTGAGTTGCCTGTTAACACGTGGGACAATCAATCACTCCTTGTGGAGAAATGTTAAAAAAAAACTATAATGCAACTGTAGAGATCCTTAAATAAATGTCAAGTTCTTATCTTCAGTGTCTTAATGGAAGGAGAGGCCTATTGCATCAGAGTCCGTTGTACATATGTGTGTGTGTTCCTACCATTGCTTAGACAAGTGTTGAGGCCCGTGCACATGGTCTCACAACTATTTTATGAGGTGTTGAAAAACAGTTCACAACAGGATGGGTTAATTTAGAATTCACAATGACATCTCTACCGGATGAAGATATTAAATGTTATACTGTTAATGAAGACATTCAATGATATACTGTTAATGAAGATATTCAATGATATACTGTTAATGAAGATATTCAATGATATACTGTTAATGAAGATATTCAATGATATACTGTTAATGAAGATATTAAATTATATACTGTTAATGAAGATATGAAATAATATACTGTTAATTAAGATATTAAATTATATACTGTTAATGAAGATATTAAATTACATACTGTTAATGAAGATATTAAATGATATACTGTGAAAGAAGGTGATTTAGTGGGAGACCTTAAAGTGGGAGAAGGCTCTGAATGATCATAGAAAAGCAGCCCATTTTGGGGACAGTTCCACCATTTGGACAATCCAGATCTAACTCAGAATGTAGCAGTAGAACCTCGGCTATAGGTGAGAGGTCGAACACCAGGTGGTGCTTCTCTGGTAAAGACCAAGTATTTGATGTGTGGTGTATCAGTGTGTGTGGTCAGTAATGGAGACCGAATGACCATTAAAGTCTGATGGTGGTCACGATTGATAACAGCTGCTGCTGTGGCTGTGCCACACAGAAACACTGTCTGTATACCGTATACCCAGGGATTGAATTGGGATGGTGTGTTTTGTGTGCCTATTATTTTGTGGGTTTTCCTGTGATGATTCTATTAACAAGGTTATATTAACCACTCAGTGGTCACAGCAAACATGGCTACCCTGAAAGGAGGACGGTAGGCCTAACATACTCAACTTCAACTCATTTAGCTAAGCACATATACTTGTATTACTAAAAAGGAACTCCTACCCACTTTGAACTGTGGTTTCTCCACTAAACTCGACTGAACACAGAGCCAATGTTACAGTCTGTCAGATCCTGATGACAGACGTCAATGAGCTTGGGATAAACTGAAATGGAGCTATTGCATGGAGTACTGAGTCTGCAAGACAGTGTGAACGAATTCTCTTTCATCCACGGATCACTTTCATTCGCCATGCGTCCATGGTTAGGTGCGCACACATCCAAACTACTAGTTTTTCCATTGCTTACAATGAACATAAAGTGTAAATCAACAGTCATTAAACTGCTCAAAGGTCAGTAACGACGAGGTCATGTTCGCTAGTGAGCCCCAATTGTTTTGACCCCTCCTCGGCTCTGGGTTGTGTTCATGAGGGCACGCAATGGAAAACGTTGAAAAACATTTTGCAACAAAAAACTAAAATTAAAGTTCCTTATTGGAAGAGTCCATGTAGTATCTCCTTGTTTCAGTCCATTTTCAGTTTAATAAACATGACTGTTTTTATGAGTGGGAGGATCTTGGCAGCGAGGCAGTGGTGGTGGAGTAGCCCCTTGTCCTCCCTGTCCTTAACCAGTAGAGAGAGAGAGAGAGGGGAGTGCTGGGTAATCTGTTGCAGTGTAAACACAGGCCCAGAAAAGGCAGTGGAATGTCTCTGTGGTGGGAGCTGGAGGAAGGTTCAGGGAGAGGCCAAGGCAGGTGGTATACATCAGCAACAAGCAGACGTCTCCCCACTAACTTATCCAAACAAGAGACGGGCGCTAGCGATGCTAGGAGAAGGAGGAACAGAAAGAGGAGGAGCGGGTGGTAGATAGACAACAGCCAGTATCAGGGGGAGGCCTTTTTCTTCCTGGCTCAGCTCTGATTTGCTCTGGTCTGTCCTCTATCCCAGAGGGGAAAAACAAGCGTTAGTGCATGAGGCTGAACATGAGACAGGACTGTTGCCATTTCCATAAGCCCTTGATCCAGAGGCCTCCAGTCCTCCACTGATCTTGAGAACACGTCACAAATCACTGGCGGGGCAGATCAGAGCTGGTTTACATTGCAGGAGAACACTGAAGATACACAGACCGAGGGAGAAGAACGTGCCATCCCACTGGGCACAGCCGTCAGTTCAACATCTACTTTTGATGTACTTTTGGTTGAGTTGTCAACTAACTTGAATTCAACGTGAAATCAACCAAAAATGTCACCCTGTCATTGGATTTAGGTTCAAACCTGGGTGAAAAAAATACGAAATTCCCTTACCTTGATGACTTTTTGCAAATCCAATCAGTTGTTCGCGTTGATTCAACGTCATCACATTGAATTTTTGGGTTGAAATGACGTGGAAACAACGTTGATTCAACTAGTTTTTGCCCAGTGGGATGTCAGCTGATGTCTGTTTCTCCTTTTGTTTTTACAGAGTCTGACCAATATTAATGTCCCACTGGGCACAAACAGGTTAAATCAACTTTGTTTCAACATAATTTGTCAACTTATAGTGACGTGAAATTTACGTGGAAAATACATTGGATTTGAAAAAAGTAATCAACTGTTGTTTTGAGGGTAAAATTCCAACCACATGATTATGTATGTCATCATGGTAACCAATTTTCAACATAGACAAACCTTGTATAAAATATGTTGAATTTGTACCTTTGAAATAAGGTCAGATCTTCAACGTAATATCCACTATAAGAAAAAAACAATAGGCTGGGCAGCACTTCCTACTGGAGAGTCGATCTATCTACAGCTTCCCTTTGCTCTCCCATCCGGGTTTTAACCAAGCCCAGCGCTGCTTAGCTATGATGTCACTGACTAGTACCAATGTGCTATCATGAGAATGATTGTTGAGAGATCTCCACTTAATTGATTCACTGTTGCTATCGAAGTAATTCAAAAGGGTACGTTCAATAGAGAAAATGAAATGTAACCAACCATACTTTAATAATGATATATCATCAATGATGCTATTTATATCATCAACAGCTATTGCTTAAATTCAGCCCAGGATTGAACTAAAAATACACAATACATATAGGCCTTGGGGTTTCAAGCTTTGGTTGATTTCAAATGGAATCTACAAGTTAATTATAAATATGTTGGATTCACGTCTCTATCTCAACCAAAAACAAAGTCCTATTCTTTAACTTAGATTTTTTGTTGAAATGGAGACGTGAATCCAACATATCAATTATTAATTTGTAGACAAACTGGAATTAAAGTCAGACTCAGTGGCACAGATGGAGCTATCTGAGCTATCTCCTTCAAATGTTGATATTTGGTTGCGTTAATAACCAAACACAATTCAATATCACTTTTGCAATATGGTAAATAGCCTAATGTTAAGGCTATTTTACAAACTAATGTAACAGTATTCATTCAACCTTAAAATGAGTAACACATCCATGGCCATATTTGGAGGTTACTGTAACAATAAATGTCTTCTTATGTAGAAAGCGTGCATGTTCAGGGTCGCAGGTCTGTGGAAATCTTCACAATGGCTAAAATAAACTTGCGCCATGTACTTTAATGTAATCTCAACTAACTGCAATCCAGGTAATTTGGTTGTGCTATTAGATGAAGCACAATGATAACACATTAAGTTGTTGTATAAATAAATAAAAGATCTGACATTGTATTCCCATTTGAACTTTGGTGTGTTTTAAAATGGTTAAAAGCAGAAACTAAAGCAAAAATCAGACATTGATTTTCCATTGGAATTTGGTTGTGCTTTTAAATCGTTGAAATCATAGTGATAACACATTGGGAACTCAACAAACTTTTGGCTGTCTTTTTGAGTGGGTGAAAATATGTTGGAATCTTATTGATCAATATCTACATACTAAATATGACGTAATTCTCCACGCTGAAATGATGTGGTGTGCCCAGTGGTGTCTGACATGTAAACATAATGGAAGTTATTCTTTAAACATTATGGCCATGATAAATTCACCACAGCATCTAATGTATCTCTTTTAATTTATTTGGGCATGAGACTAAACAGAAAAACACTATTCTCAACAGAGGCCTAAATAAATAACGGACTCCTCTATAACTTGGTTGATATTGATGGTGTCCCCTTTGACCTTGCAGTGGCTCGGCCATGATCCAAAACCTTACTTTGAGTAATTACCATAATTTGACCATAACTGGTCATTCATGACCAGAATTTGAGCAGAATTAGAGAGTAGGGTTTAGTGATGTCCTGACAATATCACTACAATAACAGACAAGCCTTCTGGTGCGTAGGTTCACCTTACATGGAGGATGATTAAGGGTTCATTTTCATGGATGTCAACAATAATTAGGAACGGGCAAACATTACCTTCTATGGAGATATATTAACCTTCTACCTTCTGTGTCTATTGGCACACGATCACATGGTTGGATTGTATGGTATCCCTCTCTGGGCTGGAAGAAGACCTGCTTTGTTCTTGTCTTGTTGGGGCAGACAATTGAACTACAAATGTATTTTATTGCTGAATAACGTTTTGCTTCTTAAATGTACAAGAATGAAAGAACGAAAAAATATATTAAATACATCTGTAGCAGCTGTTTTCTTATTTTGACATCATGTCTTAGGAGAAAGTTTTGGCAATATTTAAAATGATTATTTCGATCTTGAAATGAACTCAGTGTGGGGGGCAATTTCAAACTATCTAGCATGATGAAAATGGTTTTGCTTTGTAACCGGTCTGTTTCTGCTCTAGCAATTTATGCAGCCAGAGTTTAGACATACTGCATTTTTTACCACATCAAGTTAGTATGTCTTATGCCATGTAATTATATACCTGCCTGCTAGATGTAGCACATTTCATTTATGCTTAGGCCAGCTAGATAACACAAAAATAACACTCCCACTCCACAACTCACTGGCAAGCAAATAATCCCAGACTTGACACCTTGACTCTTTAGTAGATTCACAACCATGCCTGTACTCCCACTCAGTGTCCTCTCACATTCATATGACTGAATACACTAGAGCAGGGCTCTCCAACCCTGTTCCTGGAGAGCTACCCTCCTGTAGGTTTTAACTCCAACCCTGTTCCTGGAGAGCTACCCTCCTGTAGGTTTTAACTCCAACCCTGTTTGTCAGTGGGTGCTGTAGGTAGGTGTGGTGCAGGAATCAGATGCAGGACGCAGAAAAATAAGTCCAATATACTTTAGTGAAAAGCACACTCAAAATAACGAGTCAAACGCCCGGAGGCGAGAAAGTCCGCACACAGGCGAAAACCAAAAGGCGCACAAAACAGTGCGTAAATAACCTCCTAACACAGAGGAGGAAAATACGAAATGCACAAGGCAACAGTAGCGCACAAACACGACAGCGAAACAATCACACACAAACACAGACACACACAACGAGAACTAAATAGAACACTAACGAGGACTAACTAGACACAGGTGTACAACATCAAGACCAAACTAAACGAACATGAAACATAGATCGGTGGCAGCTAGTACTCGGAGACGACGACCGCCGAAGCCTGCCCGAACCAGGAGGAGGAGCAGCCTCGGCCGAAACCGTGACAGTACCCCCCTTGACGCGCGGCTCCAGCCGTGCGCCGACCCCGGCCTCGGGGGACGACCAGGAGGACGCGGAGCAGGGCGCGCGGGATGGTCCCGGTGGAACTCCGACAGGAGAGATGGGTCTAGGATGTCCCTCCGCGGCACCCAGCACCGCTCCTACGGGCCGTACCCTCCCACTCTACGAGATACTGGAGACCCCCATCCGGCGTCTGGAGTCCAAGATGGACCGAACGGTGTACGCCGGAGCCCCCTCGATGTCCAATGGGGCGGAGGAGTCTCTCCTATCTCATTGTCCTGGAGTGGACCAGCTACCACCGGCCTGAGAAGAGACACATGGAACGAGGGGTTAATATTCTTATATTCAACAGGTAGATGTAACCTATAACACACCTCGTTCAATCTTCTCAGGACTTTAAAGGGCCCCACAAACCGCCGACCCAGCTTCCGGCAGGGCAGGCGGAGGGGTAGGTTTCTGGTAGAGAGCCAGACTCGATCTCCGGGTGCGTACACCGGCCCCTCACTGCGGTGGAGATCGGCGCTCGCCTTGTGACGAAGGACGGCCCGCTGCAGGTGGACGTGGGCAGCGTTCCACGTCTCTTCCGAGCGCCTCATCCAATCATCCACCGCAGGTCCCTCGATCTGGCTCTGCTGCCACGGTGCCAGAACCGGCTGGTAACCTAATACACATTGGAAAAGGGGTTAGGTTAGTAGAGGAGTGGCGGAGAGAGTTCTGGGCCATCTCGGCCCAGGGAATGTAACGCGCCCACTCCTCAGGCCGGTCCTGGCAATACGACCTCAGAAACCTACCCACATCCTGGTTGACACGTTCTACCTGCCCGTTACTCTCCGGGTGGTACCCCGAGGTAAGGCTAACCGAGACCCCCAAACGCTCCATAAACGCTCTCCACACACGGGAGGTAAACTGGGGGGCCTCGATCAGACACTATATCCTCGGGGACCCCCGTAATGCCGGAAGACGTGGGTAAATAGGGCCTCAGCGGTCTGTAGGGCAGTAGGAAGACCCGACATAGGGAGAAGACAACAGGCCTTAGAAAACCGGTCCACAACGACCAGGATGGTGGTATTCCCCTGAGAGAGAGGGGAAGGTCTGTTACAAAATCCACCGAGAGGTGGGACCATGGTCGTTGTGGAACGGGTAGGGGCTGTAACTTACCCCTGGGCAGATGTCGGGGCGCCTTACACTGGGCGCACACCGAGCAGGAGGAGACGTAAACCCTCACATCCCTAGCCAAAGTAGGCCACCAGTATTTAGTGCTAAGGCAATGCACTGTCCGGCCAATACCCGGATGTCCAGAGGAGGGTGACGTGTGAGCCCAGTAGATGAGTCGATCCCGAATCTCGAGCGGAACGTACTTCCGACCCTCAGGACATTGTGGAGGGCTGGGGTCGGTATGCACGCTTCGCTCGATCTCGGCATCGACCTCCCACACCACCGGTGCCACAAGGCAAGACTCCGGTAGTATGGGAGTAGGCTCAACGGACCTCTCCTCCGTGTCATACCGCCGGGACAGTGCATCTGCCTTGCCATTCTGGGACCCAGGGATGTACGTGATTTTAAACACGAACCTGGTGAGAAACATACTCCATCGAGCCTGGCGAGGGTTCAGTCTCCTCGCTGCCCGGATGTACTCCAGGTTCCGATGGTCAGTCAAAATGAGGAAAGGGTGTTGAGCCCCCTCAAGCCAATGCCTCCACACCTTAAGGGCCTGAACTACAGCTAACAGCTCCCTGTCCCCAACGTCATAGTTACGCTCCGCCGGGCTGAGCTTTTTGGAGTAAAAAGCACAGGGGCGGAGTTTAGGTGGCGACCCGGACCGTTGAGAGAGCACGGCCCCTATACCAGCCTCAGACGCGTCCACCTCAACCTGAAAGGGGAATTGTGGGATCCGGATGCGCCAGCACCGGAGCCGACGTAAACAGGTCCTTCAGTCTCCCAAAGGCCCTGTCCGCATCAGCTGACCACTGCAGGCGCACCGGACCCCCCTTCAGAAGGGACGTGATGGGAGCTGCCACCTGTCCAAAACCCCCGGATAAACCTCCGGTAGTAATTCGCAAAGCCCAAGAACTGCTGCACCTCTTTTACAGTGGTTGGAGTTTGCCAATTACGCACAGCGGACACACGATCCACCTCCATTCTCACCCCTGACGCGGACAACCGATAACCCAAAAAGGAGACCGACTCCTGGAAAAACAGACATTTCTCTGCCTTGACATATAGGTCGTGCTCCAACAGCCTCCTCAATACACGTCGCACCAGGGTTACATGCTCGGCTCGGGTAGACGAGTACACCAGAATATCATCAATGTACACGACCACCCCTTGTCCCTGCATATCCCGGAAAATGTCATCTACGAAGGATTGAAAGACTGATGGAGCATTCATCAACCCATATGGCATGACAAGATATTCGAAATGACCTGACGTGGTACTAAACGCTGTTTTCCATTCATCGCCCTCCCTAATGCGCACCAAGTTATACGCGCTCCTGAGATCCAATTTTGTGAAAAACCGCGCCCCATGCAATGACTCCGTCATGGTCGCAATCAGAGGGAGTGGATAACTGTATTTCACAGTAATCTGATTGAGACCACGGTAATCAATGCACGGCGCAACCCTCCATCTTTCTTTTTCACAAAAAAGAAACTCGAAGAGGCGGGGGAAGTGGAAGGCCGAATGTATCCCTGTCTCAAAGATTCGGCTATGTAAGTCTCCATAGCTTTTCTCTCCTCTTGAGACAAAGGATACACATGGCTCCGTGGGAGCGCTGCTCCTGCCTGGAGATCAATCGCACAATCCCCCTGTCTATGGGGGAGGCAACTGCGTCGCCCTAGTTTTGCTAAACACAAGAGCTAAATCCCCATATTCAGGCGGAATGTGCAGTGCGGGCACTTGGTTTGGACTTTCCACCGAAGTCGCCCCCACGGAAACACCCAGACATCGCCCCTCACACTGAACAGACCACCCATCGAGAGCCCTCTGTTGCCACGAAATAGCAGGGTTATGGGTGTAACCAGGGAATTCCCAGCACCACTGGGTACGCAGGAGAGTCGATCAGATACAGCTGTATAGTCTCTTCATGACCCCCCTGCGCACACATCCTAAGTGGCGCTGTGACTTCCCTGATCAACCCCGACCCCAACGGGCGGCTATCTAAGGCATGAACGGGAAAAGGTTTGTCAACAGGTAGGAGAGGGATCCCTAACTCTAAACAAAACTTTCGATCAACAAAATTCCCAGCTGCGCCTGAATCTACTAGCACCTTATGCTGGGAATGAGGTGCAACCTGTGGAAAACCAACAGGTATACAAAAGTGCGCAACAGAAAGCTCTGGGTAAGTGGGGCGTCTACTCACCTGGGAGGCCCCCCAGTGCGTGGCCTGTTGTCTTCTCCCCGGAGAACCCTCCCCAGCACCTGGCCGCAGTGTGCCCTCCACGACCGCACTTGGTGCAGGAGACAGGCCCCTCGGGCTCCTCCTCCTCCGTTCTCTAGCGCCGGCACCCCCGAGCTCCATAGGGCTCGGCTCGGAGGTGCCGGAGGGCGGAATGGACGGACCCCCCTCGGGACGTCCACGGGTGGCCAGCAGGGTGTCTAAACGGATGGACATATCAACCAACTGGTCGAAAGTCAGATGGGTATCCCTGCAGGCCAACTCTCGTTGAACGTCCTCCCGGAGGCTACACCGAAAATGGTCGATGAGAGGCCGTTCACTCCACCCTGCATCCGCCGCTAGAGTCCGGTACTCTAAAGCAAACGCCTGTGCGCTCCTCCTCCCCTGTCTCAAGTGGACTAGCCGCTCCCCGCCGCTTTGCCCTCAGGTGGATGGTCAAACACGGCCTTGAAGCGGCGGGAGAACTCGGCGTAGGAGATGGTGTTGGCGTCCATCTTCCTCCACTCAGCGTTAGCCCACTCCAACGCCTTTCCCGAGAGACAGGAGATGAGGGCGGAAACGCCTCGTGTCCCGAGGGCACCGGGTGTACAGTGGCCAGGTAGAGCTCCACCTGCAGGAGGAACCCCTGACACCCGGCAGCTGTTCCGTCATACGCCCTCGGGAGCGAGAGCCGAATCCTCCTGGGTTCCGGACCTGGGACTGGTGGACCGGCCGATGGGGTGGGCAGGGTAGGTGGAGGTGTGGGTACCCTGCTGGCTTCCCATCGGTGCAGGGTGTTGATCACGTCCTGTAGAGCGGTCTCCAGTTGTCTTATCTGGCCATCTTGCCAATGGATATGCTCCTCGAGCGACACAGGTGTCACGGCCGATCCTGCTGATTCCATTATGGTGTGTGATTCTGTCAGTGGATGCTGTAGGTAGGTGTGGTGCAGGAATCAGATGCAGGACGTAGAAAAATAAATCCAATATACTTTAGTGAAAAGCACACTCAAAATAACGAGTCAAACGCCCGGAGGCGAGAAAGTCCGCACACAGGCGAAAACCAAAGGCGCACAAAACAGTGCGTAAATAACCTCCTAACACAGAGGAGGAAAATACGAAATGCACAAGGCAACAGTAGCGCACAAACACGATACAGCGAAACAATCACACACAAACACAGACACACACAACGAGAACTAAATAGAACACTAACGAGGACTAACTAGACACAGGTGTACAACATCAAGACCAAACCAAACGAACATGAAACATAGATCGGTGGCAGCTAGTACTCCGGAGACGACGACCGCCGAAGCCTGCCCGAACCAGGAGGAGGAGCAGCCTCCGCTGAAACCATGACACTGTTCCTGGAGAGCTACCCTCCTGTAGGTTTTAACTCCAACCCTGTTCCTGGAGAGCTACCCTCCTGTAGGTTTTAACTCCAACCCTGTTCCTGGAGAGCTACCCTCCTGTAGGTTTTAACTCCAACCCTGTTCCTGGAGAGCTACCCTCCTGTAGGTTTTAACTCCAACCCTGTTCCTGGAGAGCTACCCTCCTGTAGGTTTTAACTCCAACCCTGTTCCTGGAGAGCTACCCTCCTGTAGGTTTTAACTCCAACCCTGTTCCTGGAGAGCTACCCTCCTGTAGGTTTTAACTCCAACCCTGTTCCTGGAGAACTACCCTCCTGTAGGTTTTAACTCCAACCCTGTTCCTGGAGAGCTACCTTCCTGTAGGTTTTAACTCCAACCCTGTTCCTGGAGAGCTACTCTCCTGTATGTTTTAACTCCAACCCTGTTCCTAGAGAGCTACCCTCCTGTATGTTTTAACTCCAACCCTGTTCCTGGAGAGCTACCCTCCTGTAGGTTTTAACTCCAACTCTGTTCCTGGAGAGCAACCCTCCTGTAGGTTTTAACTCCAACCCTGTTTCTGGAGAGCCACCCTCCTGTAGGTTTTAACTCCAAACATGTTCCTGGAGAGCTGCCCTCCTGTAGGTTTTAACTCCAACCCTGTTTCTGGAGAGCTACCGTCCCTGTAGGTTATACCCCAACCCTGTTCCTGGAGAGCTACCCTCCTGTAGGTTTTAACTCCAACCCTGTTCCTGGAGAACTACCCTCCTGTAGGTTTTACTCAACCCTGTTCCTGAGAGCTACCCTCCTGTAGGTTTTAACTCTAACCCTGTTTCTGGAGAGCAACCCTCCTGTAGGTTTTAACTCCAACCCTGTTCCTGGAGAGCTACCCTCCTGTAGGTTTTAACTCCAAACCCAGTTGTAACTAACCTGATTCAGATTATCAACCAGCTAATTATTTGATTCAGGTGTGCTAGATTAGGGTTAGAGTGAAAACCAACAGGAGGGTGGCTCTCCAGGAACAGGGTTGGAGTTAAAACCAACAGGAGGGTGGCTCTCCAGGAACAGGGTTGGAGTTAAAACCTACAGGAGGGTGGCTCTCCAGGAACAGGGTTGGAGTTAAAACCTACAGGAGGGTGGCTCTCCAGGAACAGGGTTGGAGTTAAAACCTACAGGAGGGTGGCTCTCCAGGAACAGGGTTGGAGTTAAAACCTACAGGAGGGTGGCTCTCCAGGAACAGGGTTGGAGAGCCCTGTACCAGAAGCATGAGCACAGATATAATATTTTAGCCCAGGGATGGGCAACTCCAGTCCTCAGGGGCCTGATTAGTGTCACACTTTTGCCCCAGCCCCAGCTAACACACCAATAATCAACTTATCAGAATTTAATCAGCTGTGTTTGCTAGGGGTGGGGGAAAGTGTGACATCACATCCAGCCCCCGAGGACTGGAGTTGCCAATCCCTGTTCTAGCGTCTTTAGTAAAACACCAACGACCTCATCAAGAGGTTTGGATCTCTTCGCGTAATGGCTAAGGTGTTAAACTGACAGTCACGGTGTCGTAGGTTTCCCATTCGGGCTAACCCCAGAATGAATTCACTACAGTATTATTTAGAAATGAAGTTAAAACACTTTCCCAAAGACTTTCCCATGCAGCAGGTGTTCAGATGTTCCTTACACCTCTCCACTAGTCTTCCTCTCCACTACTCTTCCTCTCCACTAGTCGTCCTCTCCACTACTCTTCCTCTCCACTAGTCTTCCTCTCCACTAGTCTTCCTCTCCACTACTCTTCCTCTCCACTACTCTTCCTCTCCACTAGTCTTCCTCTCTCCTAGTCTTCCTCTCCACTAGTCTTCCTCTCCACTAGTCTTCCTCTCTCCTAGTCTTCCTCTCCACTAGTCTTCCTCTCCACTAGTCTTCCTCTCCACTAGTCTTCCTCTCCACTAGTTGTCCTCTCCACTACTCTTGGCGTGTTTCACCTTGACCTGTCTAACTGCAGCTGTCCTCGCTGGCTCCCTGCCCACTGCTGTCAATTGGCCTTTTGTTCCATGATAATCAGCACCTCTGTTTAATAAACACACAGCTCAACTACTATGCTATCACCATTTTCACATGCTTCTCCATTTGCTTTCATAGGCCCATTTAGTTATGGTGACTACCTAACTGCTCCACTGTGATAAGGGGTGAGTGGTGAGGTTTCTGGTGCAATTGGCTGCCATGGCTTGGCCGAGGTGGGTGCAATAATTATATTGAGAATGTTCGTTTTTATTAGTGCTGATAAAACTGGTCGTGCAGACTGCTTTTCTGTCAGGAGAGGTAGGCTGATAAAACTGGTCGTGCAGACTGCTTTTCTGTCAGGAGAGGTAGGCTGATAAAACTGGTCGTGCAGACTGCTTTTCTGTCAGGAGAGGTAGGCTGATAAAACTGGTTGTGCAGACTGCTTTTCTGTCAGGAGAGGTAGGCTGATAAAACTGGTCGTGCAGACTGCTTTTCTGTCAGGAGAGGTAGGCTGATAAAACTGGTCGTGCAGACTGCTTTTCTGTCAGGAGAAGTAGGCTGATAAAACTGGTCGTGCAGACTGCTTTTCTGTCAGGAGAGGTAGGCTGATAAAACTGGTCGTGCAGACTGCTTTTCTGTCAGGAGAGGTAGGCTGATAAAACTGGTCGTGTAGACTGCTTTTCTGTTAGGAGAAGTAGGCTGATAAAACTGGTCGTGCAGACTGCTTTTCTGTTAGGAGAAGTAGGCTTGCCCATTTTGTTAGTCCCCTTTATGCTTCTGACCCTTTAGAGATCCTAGCCTTGAAGTGGTTGGATGCTTAACTGTTTCCTTTTGCTAAAAACACCAACAGTTCAACATTCCAATGGGAAATGGATGTAAAAAAAGTATTCCTTTCAAGTAGAGTTACATTAATACTGTACACAGTATTGCAAGTGGGTGGATTAGCTTGCTCCAATTAACCAACCTATTGGCTGATGCCTTTGAATATGCATAGGTTTCTGCTTTCCTGCACGCATGCACTGTATGTGTGTAGGTACACACGTTAGCATACACAGTATCCACACACGTTAGCATGTACAGTATCCACGCACGTTAGCATGTACAGTATTCACACACGTTAGCATGTACAGTATCCACGCACGTTAGCATGTACATTATCCACACACATTAGCATGTACAGTATCCACACACGTTAGCATGTACAGTATCCACACACGTTAGCATGTACATTATCCACGCACATTAGCATGTACAGTATCCACGCACGTTAGCATGTACATTATCCACACACGTTAGCATGTACAGTATCCACACACGTTAGCATGTACAGTATCCACACAGGTTAGCATGTACAGTATCCACGCACATTAGCATGTACATTATCCACGCACGTTAGCATGTACAGTATCCACGCACATTAGCATGTACAGTATCCACACATGTTAGCTTCCCAGTGGTTTGGACAGGAAAAATTCTTGACAGAGTCACACTACTACTTTGGACTTCACACACATCTATTGTCTGGACTAGCTCTTCAACCCACGCCCGTCCCAAATACAACCTCCCTGAAGTTCAAATCTGATACATTTTTGATAAGCGATGGGGCACCATTCACAGCATGGGCCGTCTAAATTATGCAAACTTCAGCATCCTCTTATGGCCAGAAGTGGAGTTGTGCCTATGTTACACCCCTGAAAAAGGGGAGAAATAATCACGAACGTGACGCAGTTATGTTTCCTCACTGACAAATTTAGTGTAATGATTTTACAAAAATACCACATTTTACAGAACAACAGATCTACAGGAACCAGAGTTTTGTAGGGTACAAAGCTTATTCAAGTCACAACAGCATAAACTGTAATTCACTAAAACATATACAAATGTTTCAATATAACTGTCAAACACAAAGTAGCTTTAGCTCAGTAACCCATAACTACATTTATCAACCATGTCAACAAAGTATTCGGAAACACATTATACAAATAACCCCAAATATATTATTAACAACGCACATATTCATTCACAATTAGCATAAAATGGCAGCTACTCTCAGTACGAAGCTATATCGCTGCAACCAAGCAGATTACAGTCACACACGCACCTAATAACTCTCTTCAACTTAACTCTAACTTCCTCAAGATGTTACTAACACATACCTTAAACTCTCTTGACATGTTAGCAAGTTATTACATTCAAATTAACTCGTTTCATATCAATAACGTACCTGAAAAAAGGGGAGAAATAATCACGAACGTGACGCAGTTATGTTTCCTCACTGACAAATTTAGTGTAATGAGAAAAAGACCGCGATTCCCCCAGGAAGTTGGGTGGAGACCAGAGCAATCGATCTCAGGCTCATAGATTAAGAGCATTTAGTAGATCACAGATGAACACTTTTACCCTTAAATTAGGCACCACAAAATAAAGTAGTCAATATAACATTTTACACATTCCTCTTACAATATTAACCCTTTGACTCTTGACGGATTTTAAACACATTTATGCATTTTATCAATCTCTATGAAGTAGTACTGGATGCATAATCTTTTTAACCTTAGATATTTTAAGATCCTTACATACCATGAACTTACTAATACTTTTTAGTGTATAACAGGCTATGAATATGTCCTTTAACCTGTCACACTCTCCCCGACAAAAATAAATGTTGTCCCAACATTACCAACATTGTCTTCTGAAACAGTCTATAAGCACTGGACGTAGAAAATCCTCTTCTGTAAGATAGTCCTTGAGCAGAGGTCAAAGTTCACAGTTCAAATAGAACCAAGAAGTTATATTCACAGTCCATATCTGTTGACCAGCTGTATAAACAGTCCATAAGCAGTCTTTTCTCATACTATTGTCAACAGTCCATCAGTTTTAATGATCTATATGCATAGTCTGCTAATTGTCTTGTGAAAGTCTGTGAAATCAGTCAGTAGTCCATGGTCAAACATGTCAACTCTGTCTGTGGCCTCAAGTTTGCTGAAGTCCATACATGTAGGGTGGCTGAAGGTAATATCGCTGTAGTGATGGCAGCCATGGAACCAGTCCTGGTGCAGGGTAGACAGGGAACAACTGTGGCTGTGGCTGTATACTGTAGCAGGAAGGGATACCAAGCTGATCATAGGTGATACGCCTTGGAGGGTGTCTCTCTCTTTGTGGCAGCTGGTAAGCTGGTTCCTCAGGTTCAGCAGCAGCAGTTAATGAAGGAAAGGCACTTAGTGGACGATCATCAGGCACATTTTCAGCAGGCAAGTTCATCTCCTCAGCAGGCAGTTCTTTAACTGTTGTTTTCTCCTCCAGCTGATTTTCAACAAGCGGCTGTGCTGGTAGCATATCAGGAACTGGCACCGCAACTGTTTGTTTCACTGGTGGGGGCCTGTTTTCCGACTCTCTCGCTGGTTCAGCATACCTCTCAGGTACTGTAGGAAATGTGGGGGACCTGTAGCGGCTCATGATGAAGGTCATATTCATCCCCGCTGTCTTCATCAGAATCTAGAGGCTGTGATCCAGGCTGATGTCTCTTTTTTCTTACTTTTGTCATCTTTAGTCATTTCTGGTTGTCTCTCAAAGGTAAGTGGTCACAGGACATGAGCAGGTTTCTGTGCAGGACCCTGGAGCGTCCCCTACCCTTTTCTGGTCTCAACTCATAAATCGGCAGGTCTGAACCCATTTGTCTCACTACTGTGTGAATTTGATCTTCCCAATAGTTACGGAGTTTGCCTGGTCCTCCTCTTGGTGTCAGGTTTTTAATCAGAACTCGCTTCGCCAGGCTGTAGCACTGAACTCCTAACTTTAGTGTCATAGTACTTCTTACTTCTTTCAGCAGCTTTCTGAGCATTTTCTTTTGCAATGGCGTATGCTTCTTCCATTCCTCGTTTCCAGTTCTCCACGTAGTCTCGCTGGTTACTGGAACCTGCCTCTGTGCACAATCCAAAGAACATATCAACTGGAAGCCTGGGTGATCTCCCAAACAGAAGATAAAATGGTGAATAGCCAGTCACTTCGCAACGGGTGCAGTTATAGGCATAAACCAGTTTGTTTAGAGACTCCTTCCAGTTTGACTTTTGTGTCTCAGTTAGTGTCTTTAGCATTTGCAACAATGTTCTGTTCATTCTGTTCCACTTGACCGTTCCCCATCGGGTGGTAGGGTGTTGTTCTGGACCCCGCCATGCCACTGAGTTTCTTTAACTGATGGAACAACTGATTTTCGAATTCTCCCCCTTGGTCATGGTGGATGCGGAGGGGAACCCAAACTTCAGGGCAAAGTCATTGAAGATGAGATTTGCAGCAGTTTTTCCTGACTTTGATGTGGTGGCGTAGGCTTGAGTGTAACGTGTAAAATGATCAACAATCACGAGGATGTACTCATATCCCCCCTTTGCATCTGTCGAGATGGAGGAAATCTATACATACCAGTTCAAATGGCTGTGTTGTCACAATGTTTGTCAGAGGAGCTCTTGTTTCATGGCCTGGCTTTTTCTGCTTGACACAGCTACAAGTTTTAGTCACATAGTGCTCAATGTCAGATTGCATATAAGGCCAGAAGAAGCGGTCACGTACTAGTGATACAGTGCGGTCGAGTACCTTGGTGTCCCATGTTATTGTGCAACTCTTCCATCACTTTACCTTTGTACTGCTCTGGTAGAACTAACTGCTTGCGGGCTGTAGTGATTCTGTACAGAATACCATCACTGTCGATTGTCAATTTGTCCCATTCTCTGAATAGGCATTTTGTCTTTGGACTGAATTCCTTTTGCTCTTTAACTGGCGGTTTGGAACCAGACAGCTTGAAATCGAGCACAGGACGGATGACCGGATCAGACTCTTGTGCCTCTCTTTATCCCCTCTTTTGGGATCGAGCTGATTGTTGCTGTAGTTGTCTCACCTTCAGCTGATACTGACATAGATGCAGCTGAAATTGACCAAGGCACAAAAGGCTCTTTCTGTACCTCTACTGCTTGTATAGTGGCGGCAATGGTGTCTGGTGGAAGCTCCTCAGAACATTCTCTCATCAGTGACTCTACATCCAGTGGCATCCTTGACAAAGCATCTGCATCACCGTTCTCTCTGCCTGGCCTGTACTTTATTGTAAAGTGGAAATCAGCTAATTCTGCAACCCACCTGGAAGTGGTTGCGTTCAGTTTGCAGTAGACAGAATGTAGCTCAGCGGGTTGTTATCACTGTATACAGTGAAGGTCGGAGCATAGTACAAATAATCATGGAACTTATCAGTGATTGCCCATTTTAGAGCTAGAAATTCTAGCTTGCCAGAGTGGTAGTGATAGTTCTTCTCAGCTGCTGTTAAGGTTCGAGAGCCATAAGCAATGACCCTAAGCTTCCCATCTTGCTCTTGATAAAGAACTGCTCCCAAGCCTTGGTGTGACGCATCAGTGTGTACAACAAATGGCTGAGTGAAGTCAGGGAAACCTAAGACTGGTGGGTGAAGCAGACACTCAATCAGCTGTTCAAGTGCCTGTTGATGCTGGTCAGTCCACAGGATTGGCTTGTTTGAGGGCACCACATGACTTACTTTCTTTGTTTTTGCTTTCCGTGGGTGGTCAGGTAATTTCTCTGAATCTGCTTTCAGGAGGTCATACAGACAGCTGGCCCTCCTAGAAAAGTCTTTGATGTACTGTCTGTAGTAAGTGAGTAAACCAAGCATTTTTCTGAGCTGGCCCACAGTCTGTGGTCTGATCTCTTTCAATGCTCTTACTGCTTCAAAATCGGCTGGGTCAACTTTGCTGCCGTCTGCAGACACTATTCTGCCCAAATAACGGACCTGGGGTTTAAAGAGATCACACTTACTTGGCTTGAGTTTGATGCCATACTCTCTGAGACGCTGCAAAACCTTTTTGCACATCATTCACATGGCTGTCGAAAGTTTTACTGAAAACTAGCGTGTCGTCCAGATAAGGAATGCAGATGTTGTCCTCGGAGCCCTTCCAAACATTCCTCCATACAACGCTGAAAAGCTGCAGGAGCGTTCATGAGGCCGAATGGCATACGTATCCACTCATAGAGTCCCCATGGGGGTCACAAATGCTGTCAGTGATCTGCTTTCTTCAGAGATGAACCCTTGGTGATATGCTTTTCCCTGATCTAAAAGGGAGAACCAGGAATTACCACCTAAACTGTCCATGATGTCCTGGACCCGAGGGATGGGCTGGCGGTCGGGATGTGTCTTTCTGTTCAGGTCTCTGTAATCTATACACAACCGGAGGGTCCCGTCCCTTCTTCCCTAACGCACACGACAGGTGAAGAATATGAAGAGTTTGACTTCCTAACCCAACCCTGGGCTATGAGGTCATGAAGGTAACCCCTTCATCTCCTGATACAGTGGCCTGGGCACTGACATGTATGTGCGCTTGACTGGTTCAGAGTCCTTTAGAGAAATAGTCATTTTCAATCGTTCAATGCAGCCAATGTCATTGTTTGATCTGGAGAAGGAGTGACACTCTTCTCTAAGCATTTTCCTAACAACCTCTCTCTGTTCTTCGGTTAGGTGACTTAAACCTACTGGTGGATCCCACTGTTCAGTAGCAGTACATGGAGTTTGAACACTAGTGTGATTCACTGTGGCTGGGGTGACAGCTTTTTCAAAGACTTGGGCAGGTAACACAGTCATAATGGTTTGTACTGTACCGATTATGAGTGTGTCCTAGCAGGGCAATGTCGTGGTCAGTGGGGTTAGAGACATCAAGCATGACAACTGGGAAAAACACCTTTCTTAACTCTGACTAGTGTGTCAAAGAACTCAAGTTCATCTGGCCACTGCGGGTTCAGGTCTGGCTGGAAAAGCATTGTCATGTCATCTTTGAAAGGCTGGGAAGCTACCCGGCACTCAATCTGAATGCTACTGTGTTTTGGTACAGCAACCTTCTCTTTCTTGGTCTTCACTGCGTATTCATCTGTCTGTTCTGCGCTAACAGCCTGTATAAAAGCCCTCACCTTATTTCTTTTGAGGCTTGGGAAAGCTTTTTTTTACTGTACTGTACCGTTTAGTCTTTTCGGTCATTGTCAGGATGTGCTCAATAACATTGAAACCTATGATGGGATGAGATAGGTGACAGCCTTTCATTACCAGCACTGGGATGATCAGTTCCTTCGTTTGGTCAGTTTCAGAGGCTAACCGAAAAGTTGTTTCAATCCATCCCAGGTACGGCATTTCAGTCCCATTTGCTGCCGTCAATCTTAGATCATCAGGTGAGTCCAGAATTTCTGAAACATCCCTCAGCCTTGCGTTTGGGAGAGATTCCGCTTTCCATCGTTCATCAATGACCGATACCTGAGAGCCTGTGTCCCATAGAGCTTGGAGGTGGTGGCGATTCAGGTGACACTCAACAAGGCACTGTCTACGACTAGCGAGGTGACCTTATGGGGGGTGGCAACCTTGAGCTAGGGATGGTAAAGAGTGGGCATTTTCTTCTGTACAGGAAAGCTTTTCACAGGTAGAGTCCATTTTCAGGTGAGTGCATTTTTCCTTATGTTTAGTCCAATGTTGGTTTTGACATCCTTTGGAACAGTACAGTGTCTCTTTACATGATGAACATTGTTTCAGGTTCTCAAATGAATCTTCTCTGGCACAATTTGCACATTTCTGGGACTTTTGGTAGCTACGGTTAACACTTGTCCCTCAGCGGTAACCCCTTCCCCGTTTAAAGGGGCCTCTTTGGATGGTCTGACTCCCGGATTTTACATCCAGCTTGAAAATGTTCCCCACTCCCACATCGGAAGCAGTGTGTGCAGCGTGCATCTGTTCTGGCCTGCTGGCAGACAAAACACCTCCTTGGAGCTTGAGCAGAGCGGTTGGTATACAGGTTAGGTGCATATTGATACTGCGCAGGGTCAGGTGCTTGGGGCTGACTGTAGTTGCTGTAATACTGCTGCTGGGAAACAGGTGGCTGGGGGTCCCTATCTGGCCTCCTAACTGGAAGTGGGGCATGGGCATAAGGCGATGACTGAAACATAGGCTGCTGTAATGTCTCCTTAATCTGAGCAATCTCTGCACTGAGACCTTTTAGGGAAGCTACACCTGTCTTAAGTTCAGCTAACTCTGTTAACAGTTCTGCGGGTATCTTAGCTTTGGCTTCCTTCACAGGACACTTTGCAGATGGCGTATCTTCTAACTGAACTACACTTACAGTTGTAGCAGGCTGTGGGGCATTAAAACGCTTTTTGTTTCGTCTTTCTATCTCATTAGCACAAGCAATGTTAAGCTTCTCTAGCAAAACCTCATCTGATGTTTCGCTATCAAGCAGGAGAGGCTGCATGTCTATCCTGATACTGTCACTCTGGAGACCTGTAAGGACTGTGTGTAAACACATGCGCTGGACTAGAGCAGGGTCATACTTAAGCCCTGATTCTGACTCCTGGGACGCAAATAGTACTTTCTGCCTCAAATCTAAGACGCGCATCAGGAAGCTTTGAGGGGTCTCCTTGCTATGCTGTGCTTCTGAAGCTAGCTGTTTGTAAAGCTCTGTTGCACTCTTCTCTTGGAAGTGGGAACGCAGGATGCATCTAAGTGTGGGAAGAGTTAGCTGGGGTTTACCTTCCAAGTAGCTGCGTAGCTGTGAGCCTGGAGAAATAGCCCTGATTACTGCGTCTACTATTTCTACCTCAGGATAGCCTCTGTTAAGTCCATTCTCAATCTGATGGGCAAGGCTGGAAAAAGTCAGTTTATCTTTCTGGCCCGGTTCACCTATCTGACCAGAAATTTTTAACTCTTTGCGCCAGTATGAGCCGGGCTGTGCACTGGGTGAGAGCTGCATGCTCCTCTGAAGATGGGCAGGGGTTGGGGCTGGCGCAGAGAATCACTGGCTTGGTCTGCAGTACTCTGCTCAGTTCCCACCCCTTGTTGTGGGGTTACAGTTCTCAGTCCCTCTATTCTGTGATGTGTTCTGGCTGTTTCAATATCATGGTCAGTTTGCCCTGTCTTGCTATCTATGCCACTGATCATCTCTGTCATTTTGTCTTTAAGTAACAATAATTCCGACATGCCGCCATCTTCTAACTCTGCAACTTCCTCTCTTTCAAGGAACATCATAATGTGAGTCATCAGTGATATGCGGGATTTGTCTTGAACATCTCTTCTCTGTTCGCCTGATATGTCAAGGAAATCACATACGTCTAGTAACTTGTCTTTAGTCAGGGTGTGCAATTCTCCTACTACCTCTTCCTGTAGTTCTTCCAAGGCGGTTGTCATGTTGACAGGACAGGAGGAACCTTTACTGTGCAGGAGTTGACTCTGAATTAGATGGTCCTTACTGTCTCTGATGGTCTCTCAACGGCCTCAGTTGACACGCATTTAACCACCAACTTCCAGCTCCTCGAACAGCAACACTTTCCTCACTGCAGCCTGCCTGGGTTGTTATGTAGGGATTTAGCTGGCTCGGAATTCAGCGACCAGGATGTGGAAGCCGGACATCTGAGCAGCAATCTCAGCGGAGCCTTCAAAATGTTACACCCCTGAAAAAGGGGAGAAATAATCACCGAACGTGACGCAGTTATGTTTCCTCACTGACAAATTTAGTGTAATGATTTTACAAAAATACCACATTTTACAGAACAACAGATCTACAGGAACCAGAGTTTTGTAGGGTACAAAGCTTATTCAAGTCACAACAGCATAAACTGTAATTCACTAAAACATATACAAATGTTTCAATATAACTGTCAAACACAAAGTAGCTTTAGCTCAGTAACCCATAACTACATTTATCAACCATGTCAACAAAGTATTCGAAACACATTATACAAATAACCCCAAATATATTATTAACAACGCACATATTCATTCACAATTAGCATAAAATGGCAGCTACTCTCAGTACGAAGCTATATCGCTGCAACCAAGCAGATTACAGTCACACACGCACCTAATAACTCTCTTCAACTTAACTCTAACTTCCTCAAGATGTTACTAACACATACCTTAAACTCTCTTGACATGTTAGCAAGTTATTACATTCAAATTAACTCGTTTCATATCAATAACGTACCTGAAAAAAGGGGAGAAATAATCACGAACGTGACGCAGTTATGTTTCCTCACTGACAAATTTAGTGTAATGAGAAAAAAGACCGCGATTCCCCCAGGAAGTTGGGTGGAGACCAGAGCAATCGATCTCAGGCTCATAGATTAAGAGCATTTAGTAGATCACAGATGAACACTTTTACCCTTAAATTAGGCACCACAAAATAAAGTAGTCAATATAACATTTACACATTCCTCTTACAATATTAACCCTTTGACTCTTGACGGATTTTAAACACATTTATGCATTTTATCAATCTCTATGAAGTAGTACTGATGCATAATCTTTTTAACCTTAGATATTTTAAGATCCTTACATACCATGAACTTACTAATACTTTTTAGTGTATAACAGGCTATGAATATGTCCTTTAACCTGTCACACCTAGTTGTCAGAGGGAACGCACCATGACAGGCCCATGCAAGGGGAAGGTGGCGTATGAAATATTTATCCCGCTAAGTAAAGCCTCAGCTGGCGCTGGTGGAGTTGACTGGAGGCGTTGTGTAACGTGCAACGGGCCTGCCAACCCCATCGGGCGCCCCCGGATAATGCACTTCACTCTGACTAAGTCTGGAATGTTCCTTTTTCTGTTCCCATTTCTCCCTCCCCATTACTGCTTCCCTTTGAAAACTCCACCTGCTCAAAACTCAACCTCCTCTACCCACTCCAAAACTTTAGATTAACTTGTGGGAAAGACCAGCAGAGCGGTACAACACCAGGGTAAGAGTGTGACTTTATCAATGACAGGGTTGTGGGTTCAATCCCTCTGGGGCCATAATGCTCAAATATATTCTGCACTCACTGTAGGTCTTTTTTGGATGAAAGGGTAAAGGGTATAGGGTAAAGGGTCTGCTAAATGGCATTTTATTGTGTATACAGTATATATTGTAGCGAACGGTGGGGCAGGAGAGCAAACCCAGTTCGCTGGCATTAAACGCAAACACGCTAGGCATCGCGCCAATAGGGTTAACCCACTTGGTGGGAATTGTAACATGGCTCATATAGCGAGGATCACTACAATATACAGTACCAGTCAAAAGTTTGGACACACCTACTCATTCCAGGGTTTTTCTTTATTTGTACTATTTTCTACATTGTAGAATAATAGTGAAGACATCAAAACTACGAAACAACACATATGGAATCATGTAGTAACCAAAAAAGTGTTTTGTGTATATTTGAGATTCTTCAAATAGCCATCCTTTGCCTTGATGACAGTTTTGCACACTCTTGGCATTCTCTCAACCAGCTTCACCTGGAATGCTTTTCCAACAGTCTTGAAGGAGTTCCCACATATGCTGAGCATATTAGCACCAAAAATCTCAAATTTAGACTCCAGTCCAAAGGACAAATTTCCATTTTTTCCATTTGACATTTTAGTCATTTAGCAGACGCTCTTATCCAGAGCAACTTACAGTTAGTGAGTGCATACATTTTCCACTGGTCTAATGTCCATTACTCGTGTTTCTTGGCCCAAACATGTCTCTTCTTCTTATTGGTGTCCTTTAGTAGTGGTTTCTTTGCAGCAATTCGACCATGAAGGCCTGATTCACACAGTCTCCTCTGAACAGTTGATGTTGAGATGTGTCTGTTACTTGAACTCTGTGAAGCATTTATTTGGGCTGCAATTTCTGAGGCTGGTAACTCTAATTAACTTATTCTTTGCAGCAGAGGTAACTCTGGGTCTTCCATTCCTGTGGCGGTCCTCATGAGAGCCAGTTTCATCATAGCGCTTGATGGTTTTTGCAACTGCACTTGAAGAAACGTTCTAAGTTCTTGAAATGTTCCATATTGACTGACCTTCATTTCTTAAAGTAATGATGGACTGTCGTATCTCTTTGCTTATTTGAGCTGTTCTTGCCATAATATGGACTTGGTCTTTTACCAAATAGGGCTATCTTCTGTATACCCTCCCCTACCTTGTCACAACACAACTGATTGGCTCAAACGCATTAAGAAGGAAAGAAATTCCACAAATTAACTTTTAAGAAGGCACACCTGTTAATTGAAATGCATTCCAGGTGACTACCTCATGGAGCTGGTTGAGAGAATGCCAAGAGTGTGCAAAGCTATCATCAAGGCAAAGGGTGGCTATTTGAAGAATCTCAAATATAACATATATTTTGGTTTGTTTAACACTTTTTGGTTACTACATGATTCCATATGTGTTATTTCATAGTTTTGATGTCTTCACTATTATTCTACAATGTAAAAAATTTAAAAAATAAAGAAAAACCCTTGAATGAGTAGGTGTGTCCAAACTTTTGACTGTATATATACTGTAGAGGTAGGAAGTTTCATTGCAAAGAGCTGTGTTAACTGTTTTTTTTCTGTCCTCTACAGACTCTAAAAGAGGATGTGTTGGCCTCGTTTCTTGTGGTTTAGAAAACGCTTCTTGTTGACAAGATCTACAAAGTATGTTGATGTCACCTATCTCCTTGCATGCATCAGCTACATTGTTAGAGTTTAATCTATACGTCTGAAATGGAAGTGTTGGCACAAAACAACATTGTCCTTCTTTCTGTCGGTTTCTTCTTGGCATAGCCTACTCTTTCAAAATGGCTGCTCCAGGTTTCACTTCCTGTACACTGCGTTCTATAATCCTGAAGCTTTGCCTATTCTCATAGTCTATGTAGAGTCCCAGGGGAATCCTGCACCACTGAACCAGTCTCCAAACCAGGTTTAATATTTGATGAGATTAGTTCCGCTCACTGGTTCTACACTGTTAGTTCTGCTGACTGCCTTAGATGTCTAAATTGTGCAGGTGACTCAAGAATCCAGCTTTCTTCTGTTCAGATAACCCTCTACCGGTATGCACATTCTAAATAGAACATTAATCAGAGAGAAAACAGATTTTAGACGTATAACCGTGTAATCCCAGTGTTTCCATCTCTAACTATGGCCATTTTTATTTGATGTCCAGATTTTCAGAGGCAAGATACAATGTGATTCCACTGATCCCTGAGAAAAGACAGAAGATTGGACAGGATGTAGTTCTATTTCCCAACGACACAGACAGGACTAATGTCATAAACACAACTGGTTCTTGTCATGTTAAAAAAAGGGGACATATGGCAGATTCCCCATTGAGACTTTACTTAATAACATACGATTCCTGCTTTGTAGAAGTGTTACATTGCAACTAACCGCCTGAAGACAATCTGCATCCCACCTACAGCACAGGTTTCAAGATGAAATATTGGAAGAAAAGTGTTTATTTGGACTAGATTGATTTACTCCCTCTAAGTGAGACAGGACTGTGTTCTGCCACTAGTAGGGTCTTGGTGTCGTCTGTTAGTCAAGAGAAGTTCTGAGAGGTAGAGAGAGCAGGAGGTGAGGTGGAGAGTTAATTATAGGTTTGGATTTAGGTTCTTTGATTGATGTTCATTTAGACGGCAACAGACAACGCTCTCTCTAAGTACTCCGCACTTGTAAAAGAGGGCTTTTAAATGTAAAGTGGGGCCAGTAAAACTCTTAAAAGCCTTGCTGCAGGTAAACAAAGTAAAATCCTTGTCGAACTACAACGTAAACAAACAGATGTAAGAGGTGGGACAGACATGTCAGGGGGTGGTATTGTGTTTTGTGTGAGAAGGAAGGCAGCTTAGGGGTGTTATGGTATCTTTGGTTGACTAAGGGGCAGCAGCAGGGTGGGTTAAGAGAAGTGGAGGGACAGACATGTCAGGGTGTTATGGTGTCTTTGGTTGAACGTAAGAGAGAGAGTGGAACAGACATGTCAGGGTGTTATGGTATCTTTGGTTGCAGTAAGAGAGGGAACAGACATGTCTTTCTATCTTGGTCAGTGTGTTCATCTTATCTCTGAGGTAAACATTCTTTCTTAGAAACAGTACACAGTAGATACTGGTAGAGATGTAGAAAACTGTACATTCCAGTATTCCTCAGGCATTATGGAACATAGCTTACTACAGTTTTCTTACCTGATCATAAACCAAAAACAGATACCTTGTGGGACATGAAATATGGTTAGGCTTATGTTGTTTACATTTGCAAACTCCAAGAAGGAGAAGCTGTTGTGAATGAGGAACGCACTGCTGTTGAAGCCCAGACACTCAGTAGACAAGCAACCTTATAGATTTTCAAATTATTCAAATACTTTCAATTTTCTTTCAAGGGAATACTATTCCTTTACTACTATATAATGTATCATAGACATTACAATCTATTTGTGTGTGGCAATATTACGGATGGACCTTTAATAGTCCTAGTTAGAATGTTGTGTGACATAGGGAACAGGCAGTCAGAGGTTGATCTAACCCAAAGACAGACAAGCCTATAGAGGAATAGTTGAACTTGAGTTTCTAAAATTAGCTTGGGAAATGTGAAATAGTTCAGTCCCATGGCTATATGACAACACAACACACATTTACCCATACATGGTCTGGGAACCAAGTCTTCTCTCTGACAGATGGCATCACAAAATGTCATTGTTACGATCACTTACCTCCAAACTACTATAAGACACTGTGGAAATATGACAAACACAAACACAGTTTAAATAATAAGTGGAGGTAGCCATGGTTACCACCAAAACACAGCCCCCTTAGTTTGAGACATATAAGTCACTAGAAAGTGTATCATAAAGTGACCCAGTCACAGTCTATAGTTGGTCAAAGAGTCAAACGATAATCATAGTGTCATCTTTTACTTTATTCATATTATTCAAAGTCTGGGTTTTAGAATGGGTAAGCAGGCGCTCCATTGTGAATGAAAATGATAACTACCCTAGAAACTTAACAAATGATAACTACCCTAGAAACTTAGAAAACATTTTTTTTTTAATGTTGACCACCGAGTTCATTAGATATTTTACAGAATGTATTTGTACTGTAGTTGTAGTGGTTATACTGATAAATATCCATGTACATGGAACCAAATATGTTGACAAGGAAAAACATCTTAAAGTAGCCCTATGTTTACTTAACAGGGCATTCTGCCCATTAGAAACCATTGTATAATGTTCTAGTCTAAGGGTGTTTGGAGCACAGGCTGTCGGGTGTGATTCTTATCAACAGGCCTTCCTGTCTTTGAAATTCCAGGGCTGCTTGCAAGGGCCCATGCCCACTTCCTTCACAGTAGCCTCAGACATTACAACTACACATAAACACGCTGACATCACAGCACATTGGACAGTAATTAGGGGGTCCCAAAAGGAGAGAAGCAAATCCATATTAATACAGTTCATTGATGTTTTCTCACTGAGTCACTGCAGAGATGTCAGTCAAATATTTTCATTTACAGACTGGGGTGAGGGGTATCAACACCAATATCATTTAACTAATTTCATACTTTTCAATGCTTGTCTTGCTATAAATATAAAGTAGAGATTCAACCAGACGTGTGTTCAACAATGCGAACAGTTCACAAATGTTTGCTAATAGTCTAATTAGTCTGTATTGACTTGTTGCTTGAGAATTATTGTAGTGGTTCAACACGCTGATGCCCAAGTTATATTCCTAGTTTTGTGTCAGAATCTCCTCCAGGGATCTGGCCCCATTCCCGTCCAATGGACCTCTTCCCCCATCCCCCCTCTCCCCTTGAGAAACTGGCAGCATAGTTTATCAGATTCCTCTTCCTGGGAATATGTTGCCCTTTGGTTGTAATAGCATAACCCTCTGTGTCCATGTCCCATACTTCAACAGGAAGTGGAGGACTGTTGTAAAGAGAGGATATTGAGAGAGTGTTTGTGTTTTCACTGAAATGTATCCATATTATTATTTGTTCTACTGATACCCAGTCCCCGGTTTTGGGACTGAAGGCTTAATTCTTACATTGACACTAATTGCAAGACATATTATCAAAATCATAACATATAAGTAGGAATTTAGCATTTGCTAGTAAGCCAGAGCTGACATGTTAGCCATGGTTAGTTTGAATAACACAATTCAGATAATTTCAGATGATTTACATCAGTTGTTGTTGTTGTTGTTATGACAACAGCTATTACATTTATTACAGGCTGTGAGAGTGCATCAGAGAGGACAGCAGCACCATCTTTATCCTAGTCCTTTCCCTAAGATGATCTGTCCTTGTCAAAAGGTTGAACGAGAAAAACCAACCAAGGGTGTTGTTTTTGAGTCTGTCATTCACACGCAATATATCAGACACTATCCAAGTAGTTCTCTGAATGGAATACTGTTGTTCAGGGAGCACCAAGGATACAGTCACCATCATGATAAAACCTCATGTCATATTTCAACTCAAAAGTTATTGCATTCTGTTCTGTATAAAACAATAAACAGTGGCTAGCTTGGCACTAACTTTGTTTTCATTTTGGGGAAGAAAGAAAACAACAACCCAGAGTTTAAAGGTCCAATGCAGCCATTTTTATCTCAATATCAAATCATTTCTGGATAACAATTAAGTACTTTACTGTGATTGTTTTCAATTAAAATGGTCAAAAAGAAACAAAAATAGCTTCTTAGCAAACTGCAATTTCGCAAGAAAAAGTTTTGCTAGGACTGTCTGGGAGTGGTCTGAGTGAGGAGGGGAAAACAGAAAATTAGCTGTCATTGGCAGAGGTTTGTAACTCTCTTTCTTATTGGTTTATAACTAATTTACCGCATGGTGATGTCAGGAGGTCTTCTCAAACAGCTCTTACACTAAAAGGGCATTCTCATCATTTTCAAAATGTCACAGTATTATTCCAAACGCATAGTGTGGAAATATATACAAAACACAGCAAAATCACGTTTCTGACTACTCTGGGCCTTTAAGAAGTGGTGGAGGCAATGAACTGAAGTTAGAGTGACTTCATGCATGTTTGTGTTTCCTGGGATGTGAATGACTACTGGAGTCTCTGGAACGGTCTACCACAGCTGGGCAGTGTGCAGATCATGTTACCAGTGTTTGATGCTGTGATCCAGAGGACGCTCTATAATAGAGATTCACCATTTAACAACAACGTTCTATCTTTACACTGTTCCTTTAAACTCTGTGGAATTTCTCCTGTTCTCTCACATGCAAACTCAAATGAGAGAGATTGTCATCCGAAGTTCACCATACATAAAGGTATCTGTATAGATTTCCAAGCTAACCATTATCAAGAGAGCCTATGCTCTGGGAGATAGCACAACTGAAGAGTCATTGCTGTCAATTTAAAACCCCTGAGGGTCAGACAGAAAGTTACCCGTAAAGGCCAACCTGCCAAGGTGAGATGACAGTGACGTTTTCTTTCCTCAAGCTACAGTCGGTGAGGGACAGAGACTGGGTGATGTTCAGTAGGGCTCAACGTTGCGTTGTTATTGGACAAGTTCAGGTAGTACCTCCCCTTTTCAAAAGGTTTGAAAACGTTTTCTACTGAACACCACCCAGTCAGGTAACCTACTGTCAGAGACGGAAGAGTGAGCCACCCCACTCCCTCCTTTTCTCTGGTTACATTACAGTCAATGAACTAAGCAGACCAGACCCAGCTGCTATTGCATTAGTGTCTATGGGAGAACCACCCTGTTAAACCTTTTTTTTCCCAGTGGTATACGGCCTGAGTGCACTACTGTATCTTAATTTATCCACCCATTTTGTTACTGTCTTCCCTCTTCATGTTGACTCCCAGAAGCTACACCTTGACTCCCAGAAGCTATACCTTGACTCATAGAAGCTACACCTTGACTCCCAGAAGCTACACCTTGACTCCCAGAAGCTATACCTTGACTCATAGAAGCTACACCTTGACTCCCAGAAGCTATACCTTGACTCCCAGAAGCTATACCTTGACTCATAGAAGCTACACCTTGACTCCCAGAAGCTACACCTTGACTCCCAGAAGCTATACCTTGACTCCCAGAAGCTACATCTTGACTCATAGAAGCTATACCTTGACTCCCAGAAGCTATACCTTGACCCCCAGAAGCTATACCTTGACTCCCAGAAGCTACACCTTGACTCCCAGAAGCTACACCTTGACTCCCAGAAGCTACATCTTGACTCCCAGAAGCTACACCTTGACTCCCAGAAGCTACACCTTGCCCACCAGAAGCTACATCTTGACTCCCAGAAGCTATACCTTGACTCCCAGAAGCTACACCTTGACTCCCAGAAGCTACATCTTGACTCCCAGAAGCTACATATTGACTCCCAGAAGCTACACCTTGACTCCCAGAAGCTATACCTTGACTCCCAGAAGCTATACCTTGACTCCCAGAAGCTATACCTTGACTCCCAGAAGCTACACCTTGACTCCCAGAAGCTACATCTTGACTCCCAGAAGCTACATCTTGACTCCCAGAAGCTACACCTTGACTCCCAGAAGCTACACCTTGCCCACCAGAAGCTACATCTTGACTCCCAGAAGCTACATCTTGACTCCCAGAAGCTACACCTTGACTCACAGAAGCTACATCTTGACTCCCAGAAGCTACATCTTGACTCCCAGAAGCTACATCTTGACTCCCAGAAGCTACACCTTGACTCCCAGAAGCTACACCTTGACTCCCAGAAGCTACATCTTAACTCCCAGAAGCTACATCTTGACTCCCAGAAGCTACATCTTGACTCCCAGAAGCTACACATTGACTCCCAGAAGCTACACCTTGCCCACCAGAAGCTAAATCTTGACTCCCAGAAGCTACACCTTGACTCCCAGAAGCTACATCTTGACTCCCAGAAGCTAATAGGGTCAAGAACAGAGTCAACTCTATTATGTAACGATTAATGAAAAATAACTGAAGAGAACATTAGGATTCTATGATTTACTCCCGTTTTATTTGATAGGAAAAACAGTTTTAATAGAATACTAAGCCAGTAAAGCTACACACTGTATGTTCTTGTTATTTCTAGAAAATACCTTGATTCTCTATATATAAACCATCCATAACGGGGTATACATATAAATGCACATCCCTCTGTGCGGGTGAAGGCTTCAAAGTTCTCTTGGACTTCCAAGTGGATGTTTCGCTCAGCCACAGAGGACACTGGGAACACAAGCTAAGTGCTTTAGCGGCCGGTGACACTAACGCAATAGGACAGAGTCAGTGAGGCGCTGCAGAAGAAGAGTGCTGTGTGAGGTGACTTATGGGACAATGGGGCCGCTTTTCACAAATAAAACATGACGCTCATCAAGAGCCTCCACTGTGTACTTTGGCTTTGTGTCAGGTGTTTATCTATAGCAAAAGAGGACAAGGAGACATCTGACCTGATGATAACAAAAGCTGTAACTATTAGGGATATAGTCTACAGTAGTCTACTCTTCTCCCTCTTCCAATGGTGGAACACTCTATAGTATAGCTGTAGAAACTCCACACTAGTGATGGTGTAAATGTTTTTCTATTTTGAAACAAACAGACTCACGGAGACGTTTTGTTTCATGTAAGTGCCAGTGGCCAACTGAAATGCATCAGTCTGAGGATGATATCAGGACAAACCTTCATTATGGTCTTTTTAGACTCCAGAGCTGTAAGACTCACTCATGCCTGATACACCTGCTTGACCAAACAAACAACACCTCAAGCTGAGGGGAGATCTAGTCACGACAACGTTTTGGGGGGGATTGTGACGCTTTGACATTCCCATTGCTTTCTCATGCTTTGCATCAGGTTGCTACGAGTTGGTTGCTATACCTGTGTACAGTTACAGTTCGAGGCCTAAGATATTCCAAAATGGCTGCCTTCCTTTGTAGGCCGGAAGGGTAAACATCTCTCTATGATTTTACTCTAAAAAGTTAAATACTAAATTATGTAAAGCACCTAGGGTAGTCCTGACAAGGAACAGGGTCTGGATTTAGCTCAGAGCTCATCATTTAAAAGACTTCTGTGATTTGTTGTAAATGTCCCCTTTAATCAGACTGGAGAAGGCCATAAAGAGATCAGCATCCAGTCTGTCTTTGGTTGAGAGTATGGCATTGACGTCTCTTGTCGGAAAGGAAGTAGCTTGCCTAATTTTTGGCCATTTCCATTAGTTTACCACAATCAGCAATTGTTAAAGCTCATACATATTGGTGTTTAAACTGTTCTAACGGCTTTACATTAGACACCATCTTCTACGTTCGGGTTAGAATCCTGTATATCGTTGTTGTATTGTATTAAAGATACACTATGGACGCTAATATCTCATGAAGCCACACCAATCTCTAGTTTTAGGCAAACTATACTGAACAAAAATATAAACGCAACATGTAAAGTGTTGGTACCATGTTTCAAAGATCCCAGAAATCTTTCATACGCACAAAAATATTATTTCTCTCAAATGTTGTGCACAAATTTGTTAACATCCCTGTTACTGAGCATTTCTCCTTTGCGAAGATAATCCACCCACCTGACAGGTGTGGCATATCAAGAAGCTGATTAAACAGCATGATCATTATACAGGTGGACCTTGTGCTGGGGACAATAAAAGGCCAGTTTTGTCACACAACACAATGCCACAGATGTCTCAAGTTTTGAGGGAGCATACAATTGGCATGCTGACTGCAGGAATGTCCACCAGAGCTGTTGCCAGAGAATTGAATGATCATTTCTCTACCATAAGCCGCCTCCAACGTTGTTTTAGAGAATTTGGCAGTACATCCAACCGGCCTCACAACCGCAGACCATGTGTAACGCGACAGCCCATGACCTCCACATCCGGCTTCTTCACCTGCGGGATCGTCTGAGACCAGTCACCCGGAAAGCTGATTAAACCGAGGAGTATTTCTGTCTGTGATAAAGCCCTTTTGTGGGGAAAAACTAATTCTGATTGGCTGGGCCTGGCTCCCCAGTGGGTGTGTGGGCCTATGCCCTCCCAGACCCACCCATGGCTGCACCCCTGCCCAGTAAATGTGATATCCATACATTAGGGCCTAGTGAATTTATTTCAATTGACTGATTTCCTTATATGAACTGTAACTCAGTAAAATTGTTGAAATTGTTGCATTTTGCGTTTGTATTTTTGTTCAGTATATATGCTCATGGGGGGAGGTGTGCCCCTTTCTATCCAATGAGATCACCTCTGGACAAAATGTCTGCCCATTTAGGGGACCCCCTTTTTGTCTCCAGAGCATTCTGAGAGGCAGACGTTCTGTGTAGCGTCTTTCATTGTAAGCAGCATTTCTCATTTGCATCCCATCCAGTTTCCCTCTGTAAAAACATCATGCGGGGAAAGTATTTTCAACTTTGCAAAAGTAATGAGGCTGAGGAATCGACTGTGTGGAAGCAGTACAGTGAGATAGAAGGACCTTGGAGGACTGCTAAAAGCAGTCGTCGTCCCCCCCCCGGCAGAGATCTATAGGACATTACAACTCAAACAGAATGAGTCCGAAAACAGTCGTTGAACACAGGTTTGATTTTCAAAGCAAAAATGTAACTGTGACTGACTGGATTAAATCCAGGTCTGCTGTACACCACACGACTGTGTTAGCCCGCTGCAGCGGCTCTGGGAGCTAATACTAGTGGTGAGATTGACCCATATACAGTGCAAGTCATGTGAAGACTTTGAAAAGCTCCATGTAAATCCATTCCATGAATATAGCCTGGCTTTCGTCTCACTCGGTGGAAATGTGACTGACCGAGACACAGAACATGAAACTCTCAGAGGTCACATAAACACAATCTTCCTCCTTTAACATCAGGTGAGAGAACATCAGGTTCCATCTATCTCTTGACAAGTGTGTGTGCTTGTCACTGTCTATTTGTTTTCTCTCTCTCTGTGTGTGTGTGTGTGTGTGTGTGTGTGTGTGTGTGTGTGTAATACTGTAACAATTAACATCAGTAATATGAAGTCATACAGTGGGACTACTACTCAGTGTAATATAGAGTCAGTAGGACTACTACTCTGTGTAATATAGAGTCAGTAGGACTACTACCCAGTGTAATATAGAGTCAGTAGGACTACTACCCAGTGTAATATAGAGTCAGTAGGACTACTACCCAGTGTAATATAGAGTCAGTAGGACTACTACCCAGTGTAATATAGAGTCAGTAGGACTACTACCCAGTGTAATATAGAGTCAGTAGGACTACTACTCAGTGTAATATAGAGTCAGTAGGACTACTACTCAGTGTAATATAGAGTCAGTAGGACTACTACTCACTATAATATAGAGTCAGTAGGACTACTACCCAGTGTAATATAGAGTCAGTAGGACTACTACCCAGTGTAATATAGAGTCAGTAGGACTACTACTCGGTGTAATATAGAGTCAGTAGGACTACTACTCAGTGTAATATAGAGTCATACAGTAGGACTACTATTCAGTATAATATATATAGTCAGTAGGACTACTACTCATTGTAATATAGAGTCAGTAGGAATACTACCCAGTGTAATATAGAGTCAGTAGGACTACTACCCAGTGTAATATAGAGTCAGTGAGACTACTACACAGTGTAATATAGAGTCAGTAGGACTACTACCCAGTGTAATATAGAGTCAGTAGGACTACTACCCAGTGTAATATAGAGTCAGTAGGACTACTACCCAGTGTAATATAGAGTCAGTAAGACTCCTCCTCAGTGTAATATAGAGTCAGTAGGACTACTACTCAGTGTAATTAGAGTCAGTAGGACTACTACCCAGTGTAATATAGAGTCAGTAGGACTACTACCCAGTGTAATATAGAGTCAGTAGGACTACTACACAGTGTAATATAGAGTCAGTAGGACTACTACCCAGTGTAATATAGAGTCAGTAGGACTACTACCCAGTGTAATATAGAGTCAGTAGAACTACTACTCAGTGTAATATAGAGTCAGTAGGACTACTACCCAGTGTAATATAGAGTCAGTAGGACTACTACTCAGTGTAATATAGAGTCAGTAGGACTACTACCCAGTGTAATATAGAGTCAGTAGGACTACTACCCAGTGTAATATAGAGTCAGTAGGACTACTACCCAGTGTAATATAGAGTCAGTAGGACTACTACCCAGTGTAATATAGAGTCAGTAGGACTACTACTCTGTGTAATATAGAGTCAGTAGGACTACTACCCAGTGTAATATAGAGTCAGTAGGACTACTACCCAGTGTAATATAGAGTCAGTAGGACTACTACTCAGTGTAATATAGAGTCAGTAGGACTACTACCCAGTGTAATATAGAGTCAGTAGGACTACTACCCAGTGTAATATAGAGTCAGTAGGACTACTACCCAGTGTAATATAGAGTCAGTAGGACTACTACCCAGTGTAATATAGAGTCAGTAGGAATACTACTCAGTGTAATATAGAGTCAGTAGGACTACTACTCACTGTAATATAGAGTCAGTAGGACTACTACTCAGTGTAATATAGAGTCAGTAGGACTACTACTCAGTGTAATATAGAGTCAGTAGGACTACTACTCAGTGTAATATAGAGTCAGTAGGACTACTACTCAGTGTAATATAGAGTCATACAGTAGGACTACTATTCAGTGTAATATATATAGTCAGTAGGACTACTACTCATTGTAATATAGAGTCAGTAGGACTAATCTTCAGTATAATATAGAGTCAGTAGGACTACTACCCAGTGTAATATAGAGTCAGTAGGACTACTACCCAGTGTAATATAGAGTCAGTAGGACTACTACCCAGTGTAATATAGAGTCAGTAGGACTACTACCCAGTGTAATATAGAGTCAGTAGGACTACTACCCAGTGTAATATAGAGTCAGTAGGACTACTACCCAGTGTAATATAGAGTCAGTAGGACTACTACTCAGTGTAATATAGAGTCAGTAGGACTACTACTCAGTGTAATATAGAGCCAGTAGGACTACTACTCAGTGTAATATAGAGTCAGTAGGACTACTACTCAGTGTAATATAGTGTCATACGGTAGGACTGCTACTCAGTGTAATATAGAGTCAGTAGGACTACTACCCAGTGTAATATAGAGTCAGTAGGACTACTACCCAGTGTAATATAGAGTCAGTAGGACTACTACCCAGTGTAATATAGAGTCAGTAGGACTACTACTCAGTGTAATATAGAGTCAGTAGGACTACTACCCAGTGTAATATAGAGTCAGTAGGACTACTACCCAGTGTAATATAGAGTCAGTAGGACTACTACCCAGTGTAATATAGAGTCAGTAGGACTACTACTCAGTGTAATATAGAGTCAGTAGGACTACTACTCAGTGTAATATAGAGTCAGTAGGACTACTACTCAGTGTAATATAAAGTCAGTAGGACTACTACTCAGTGTAATATAGAGTCAGTAGGACTACTACTCAGTGTAATATAGAGTCAGTAGGACTACTACTCAGTGTAATATATAGTCAGTAGGACTACTACTCAGTGTAATATAGAGTCAGTAGGACTACTACTCAGTGTAATATAGAGTCAGTAGGACTACTACTCAGTGTAATATAGAGCCAGTAGGACTACTACTCAGTGTAATATAGAGTCAGTAGGACTAATCTTCAGTATAATATAGAGTCAGTAGGACTACTACCCAGTGTAATATAGAGTCAGTAGGACTACTACCCAGTGTAATATAGAGTCAGTAGGACTACTACTCACTATAATATAGAGTCAGTAGGACTACTACCCAGTGTAATATAGAGTCATACAGTAGGACTACTACTCAGTGTAACATAGAGTCATACAGTAGGACTACTACCCAGTGTAATATAGAGTCAGTAGGACTACTACTCAGTGTAATATAGAGTCAGTAGGACTACTACTCAGTGTAATATAGAGTCAGTAGGACTACTACTCACTATAATATAGAGTCAGTAGGACTACTACTCAGTGTAATATAGAGTCAGTAGGACTACTACTCACTATAATATAGAGTCAGTAGGACTACTACTCAGTGTAATATAGAGTCAGTAGGACTACTACTCACTGTAATATAGAGTCAGTAGGACTACTACCCAGTGTAATATAGAGTCAGTAGGACTACTACTCACTATAATATAGAGTCAGTAGGACTACTACTCAGTGTAATATAGAGTCAACAGTAGGACTACTACCCAGTGTAATATAGAGTCAGTAGGACTAATCTTCAGTATAATATAGAGTCAGTAGGACTACTACTCACTATAATATAGAGTCAGTAGGACTACTACTCAGTGTAATATAGAGTCAGTAGGACTACTACCCAGTGTAATATAGAGTCAGTAGGACTACTGCTCAGTGTAATATAGAGTCAGTAGGACTACTACCCAGTGTAATATAGAGTCAGTAGGACTACTACTCAGTGTAATATAGAGTCAGTAGGACTACTACCCAGTGTAATATAGAGTCAGTAGGACTAATCTTCAGTATAATATAGAGTCAGTAGGACTACTACTCACTATAATATAGAGTCAGTAGGACTACTACACAGTATAATATAGAGTCAGTAGGACTACTACTCACTATAATATAGAGTCAGTAGAAGTACTACTCAGTGTAATATAGACCCAGTAGGACTACTACTCAGTTTAATATAGAGTCAGTAGGACTACTACTCAGTGTAATATAGAGTCAGTAGGACTACTACCCAGTGTAATATAGAGTCAGTAGGACTACTACTCAGTGTAATATAGAGTCAGTAGGACTACTACCCAGTGTAATATAGAGTCAGTAGGACTACTACCCAGTGTAATATAGAG
Source organism: Coregonus clupeaformis (assembly GCF_020615455.1). Taxonomy (NCBI): domain Eukaryota; kingdom Metazoa; phylum Chordata; class Actinopteri; order Salmoniformes; family Salmonidae; genus Coregonus; species Coregonus clupeaformis. The sequence goes on from NW_025534687.1 coordinate 157,073, forward strand.
TCAGTAGGACTACTACTCAGTGTAATATAGAGTCAGTAGGACTACTACCCAGTGTAATATAGAGTCAGTAGGACTACTACTCACTCTAATATAGAGTCAGTAGGACTACTACCCAGTGTAATATAGAGTCAGTAGTACTACTACTCAGTATAATATAGAGTCAGTAGGACTACTACTCACTATAATATAGAGTCAGTAGGACTACTACTCAGTGTAATATAGAGTCAGTAGGACTACTCCTCAGTGTAATATGGAGTCAGTAGGACTACTACCCAGTGTAATATAGAGTCAGTAGGACTACTACCCAGTGTAATATAGAGTCAGTAGGACTACTACCCAGTGTAATATAGAGTCAGTAGGACTACTACCCAGTGTAATATAGTCAGTAGGACTACTACCCAGTGTAATATAGAGTCAGTAGGACTACTACTCAGTGTAATATAGAGTCAGTAGGGACTACTACTCAGTGTAATATAGAGTCAGTAGGACTACTACTCAGTGTAATATAGAGTCAGTAGGACTACTTCTCAGTGTAATATAGAGTCAGTAGGACTACTACTCAGTGTAATATAGAGTCAGTAGGACTACTACTCAGTGTAATATAGAGTCAGTAGGACTACTACTCAGTGTAATATATAGTCAGTAGGACTACTACTCAGTGTAATATAGAGCCAGTAGGACTACTACTCAGTGTAATATAGAGTCAGTAGGACTACTACTCAGTGTAATATATAGTCAGTAGGACTACTACTCAGTGTAATATAGAGTCAGTAGGACTACTACCCAGTGTAATATAGAGTCAGTAGGACTACTACTCACTATAATATAGAGTCAGGAGGACTACTACCCAGTGTAATATAGAGTCATACAGTAGGACTACTACTCAGTGTAACATAGAGTCATACAGTAGGACTACTACTCAGTGTAATATAGAGTCAGTAGGACTACTACTCAGTGTAATATAGAGTCAGTAGGACTACTACTCAGTGTAATATAGAGTCAGTAGGACTACTACTCACTATAATATAGAGTCAGTAGGACTACTACTCAGTGTAATATAGAGTCAGTAGGACTACTACTCACTATAATATAGAGTCAGTAGGACTACTACTCAGTGTAATATAGAGTCAGTAGGACTACTACTCACTTTAATATAGAGTCAGTAGGACTACTACTCAGTGTAATATAGAGTCAGTAGGACTACTACTCACTATAATATAGAGTCAGTAGGACTACTACTCAGTGTAATATAGAGTCATACAGTAGGACTACTACCCAGTGTAATATAGAGTCAGTAGGACTAATCTTCAGTATAATATAGAGTCAGTAGGACTACTACTCACTATAATATAGAGTCAGTAGGACTACTGCTCCGTGTAATATAGAGTCAGTAGGACTACTACCCAGTGTAATATAGAGTCAGTAGGACTACTACTCAGTGTAATATAGAGTCAGTAGGACTACTACCCAGTGTAATATAGAGTCAGTAGGACTACTACTCAGTGTAATATAGAGTCAGTAGGACTACTACCCAGTGTAATATAGAGTCAGTAGGACTAATCTTCAGTATAATATAGAGTCAGTAGGACTACTACTCACTATAATATAGAGTCAGTAGGACTACTACTCAGTATAATATAGAGTCAGTAGGACTACTACTCACTATAATATAGAGTCAGTAGAAGTACTACTCAGTGTAATATAGAGCCAGTAGGACTACTACTCAGTGTAATATAGAGTCAGTAGGACTACTACTCAGTGTATTATAGAGTCAGTAGGACTACTACCCAGTGTAATATAGAGTCAGTAGGACTACTACTCAGTGTAATATAGAGTCAGTAGGACTACTACCCAGTGTAATATAGAGTCAGTAGGACTACTACTCAGTGTAATATAGAGTCAGTAGGACTACTACTCAGTGTAATATAGAGTCAGTAGGACTACTACCCAGTGTAATATAGAGTCAGTAGGACTACTACTCACTCTAATATAGAGTCAGTAGGACTACTACCCAGTGTAATATAGAGTCAGTAGTACTACTACTCAGTATAATATAGAGTCAGTAGGACTACTACTCACTATAATATAGAGTCAGTAGGACTACTACTCAGTGTAATATAGAGTCAGTAGGACTACTACCCAGTGTAATACAGAGTCAGTAGGACTACTACTCACTATAATATAGAGTCAGTAGCCCTACTACCAGGGTAATATAGAGTCAGTAGGACTACTATTCAGTGTAATATATATAGTCAGTAGGACTACTACTTCAGTGTAATATAGAGTCAGTAGGACTAATCTTCAGTATAATATAGAGTCAGTAGGACTACTACTCACTATAATATAGAGTCAGTAGGACTACTACTCAGTATAATATAGAGTCAGTAGGACTACTACTCACTATAATATAGAGTCAGTAGAAGTACTACTCAGTGTAATATAGAGCCAGTAGGACTACTACTCAGTGTAATATAGAGTCAGTAGGACTACTACTCAGTGTAATATAGAGTCAGTAGGACTACTACTCAGTGTAATATATAGTCAGTAGGACTACTACTCAGTGTAATATAGAGTCAGTAGGACTACTACCCAGTGTAATATAGAGTCAGTAGGACTACTACTCACTATAATATAGAGTCAGGAGGACTACTACCCAGAGTAATATAGAGTCATACAGTAGGACTACTACTCAGTGTAACATAGAGTCATACAGTAGGACTACTACTCAGTGTAATATAGAGTCAGTAGGACTACTACTCAGTGTAATATATAGAGTCAGTAGGACTACTACTCAGTGTAATATAGAGTCAGTAGGACTACTACTCACTATAATATAGAGTCAGTAGGACTACTACTCAGTGTAATATAGAGTCAGTAGGACTACTACTCACTATAATATAGAGTCAGTAGGACTACTACTCAGTGTAATATAGAGTCAGTAGGACTACTACTCACTATAATATAGAGTCAGTAGGACTACTACTCAGTGTAATATAGAGTCATACAGTAGGACTACTACCCAGTGTAATATAGAGTCAGTAGGACTAATCTTCAGTATAATATAGAGTCAGTAGGACTACTACACTATAATATAGAGTCAGTAGGACTACTACTCAGTGTAATATAGAGTCAGTAGGACTACACCCAGTGTAATATAGAGTCATAGGACTACTACTCAGTGTAATATAGAGTCAGTAGGACTACTACCCAGTGTAATATAGAGTCAGTAGGACTACTACTCAGTGTACTATAGAGTCAGTAGGACTACTACCCAGTGTAATATAGAGTCAGTAGGACTACTACTCACTCTAATATAGAGTCAGTAGGACTACTACCCAGTGTAATATAGAGTCAGTAGTACTACTACTCAGTATAATATAGAGTCAGTAGGACTACTACTCACTATAATATAGAGTCAGTAGGACTACTACTCAGTGTAATATAGAGTCAGTAGGACTACTACCCAGTGTAATACAGAGTCAGTAGGACTACTACTCACTATAATATAGAGTCAGTAGCCCTACTACTCAGGGTAATATAGAGTCAGTAGGACTACTATTCAGTGTAATATATATAGTCAGTAGGACTACTACTCAGTGTAATATAGAGTCAGTAGGACTAATCTTCAGTATAATATAGAGTCAGTAGGACTACTACTCACTATAATATAGAGTCAGTAGGAACTACTCAGTATAATATAGAGTCAGTAGGACTACTACTCACTATAATATAGAGTCAGTAGAAGTACTATCAGTGTAATATAGAGCCAGTAGGACTACTACTCAGTGTAATATAGAGTCAGTAGGACTACTACTCAGTGTAATATAGAGTCAGTAGGGACTACTACTCAGTGTAATATATAGTCAGTAGGACTACTACTCAGTGTAATATAGAGTCAGTAGGACTACTACCCAGTGTAATATAGAGTCAGTAGGACTACCACTCACTATAATATAGAGTCAGGAGGACTACTACCCAGAGTAATATAGAGTCATACAGTAGGACTACTACTCAGTGTAACATAGAGTCATACAGTAGGACTACTACTCAGTGTAATATAGAGTCAGTAGGACTACTACTCAGTGTAATATAGAGTCAGTAGGACTACTACTCAGTGTAATATAGAGTCAGTAGGACTACTACTCACTATAATATAGAGTCAGTAGGACTACTACTCAGTGTAATATAGAGTCAGTAGGACTACTACTCACTATAATATAGAGTCAGTAGGGACACTACTCAGTGTAATATAGAGTCAGTAGGACTACTACTCACTATAATATAGAGTCAGTAGGACTACTACTCAGTGTAATATAGAGTCATACAGTAGGACTACTACCCAGTGTAATATAGAGTCAGTAGGACTAATCTTCAGTATAATATAGAGTCAGTAGGACTACTACTCACTATAATATAGAGTCAGTAGGACTACTACTCAGTGTAATATAGAGTCAGTAGGACTACTACCCAGTGTAATATAGAGTCAGTAGGGACTACTACTCAGTGTAATATAGAGTCAGTAGGACTACTACCCAGTGTAATATAGAGTCAGTAGGACTACTACTCAGGTAATATAGAGTCAGTAGGACTACTACCCAGTGTAATATAGAGTCAGTAGGACTAATCTTCAGTATAATATAGAGTCAGTAGGACTACTACTCACTATAATATAGAGTCAGTAGGACTACTACTCAGTATATATAGAGTCAGTAGGACTACTACTCACTATAATATAGAGTCAGTAGAAGTACTACTCAGTGTAATATAGAGCCAGTAGGGACTACTACTCAGTGTAATATAGAGTCAGTAGGACTACTACTCAGTGTAATATAGAGTCAGTAGGACTACTACCCAGTGTAATATAGAGTCAGTAGGACTACTACTCAGTGTAATATAGAGTCAGTAGGACTACTACCCAGTGTAATATAGAGTCAGTAGGACTACTACTCAGTGTAATATAGAGTCAGTAGGACTACTACTGAGTGTAATATAGAGTCAGTAGGACTACTACCCAGTGTAATATAGAGTCAGTAGAACTACTACTCACTCTAATATAGAGTCAGTAGGACTACTACCCAGTGTAATATAGAGTCAGTAGTACTACTACTCAGTATAATATAGAGTCAGTAGGACTACTACTCACTATAATATAGAGTCAGTAGGACTACTACTCAGTGTAATATAGAGTCAGTAGGACTACTACCCAGTGTAATACAGAGTCAGTAGGACTACTACTCACTATAATATAGAGTCAGTAGCCCTACTACTCAGGGTAATATAGAGTCAGTGGACTACTATTCAGTGTAATATATATAGTCAGTAGGACTACTACTCAGGTAATATAGAGTCAGTAGGACTAATCTTCAGTATAATATAGAGTCAGTAGGACTACTACTCACTATAATATAGAGTCAGTAGGACTACTACTCAGTATAATATAGAGTCAGTAGGACTACTACTCACTATAATATAGAGTCAGTAGAAGTACTACTCAGTGTAATATAGAGCCAGTAGGACTACTACTCAGTGTAATATAGAGTCAGTAGGACTACTACTCAGTGTAATATAGAGTCAGTAGGACTACTACTCAGTGTAATATAGAGTCAGTAGGACTAACCCAGGTAATATAGAGTCAGTAGGACTACTACCCAGTGTAATATAGAGTCAGTAGGACTACTACTCAGTGTAATATAGAGTCAGTAGGACTACTACCCAGTGTAATATAGAGTCAGTAGGACTACTACTCAGTGTAATATAGGAGTCAGTAGGACTACTACCCAGTGTAATATAGAGTCAGTAGGACTACTACCCAGTGTAATATAGAGTCAGTGGGACTACTACTCAGTGTAATATAGAGTCAGTAGGACTACTACCCAGTGTAATATAGAGTCAGTAGGACTACTACCCAGTGTAATATAGAGTCAGTAGGACTACTACCCAGTGTAATATAGAGTCAGTAGGACTACTACCCAGTGTAATATAAAGTCAGTAGGACTACTACTCAGTGTAATATAGAGTCAGTAGGACTACTACTCAGTGTAATATAGAGTCAGTAGGACTACTACTCACTATAATATAGAGTCAGTAGGACTACTACTCACTCTAATATAGAGTCAGTAGGACTACTACCCAGTGTAATATAGAGTCAGTAGTACTACTACTCAGTATAATATAGAGTCAGTAGGACTACTACTCACTATAATATAGAGTCAGTAGGATTACTACTCAGTGTAATATAGAGTCAGTAGGACTACTACCCAGTGTAATACAGAGTCAGTAGGACTACTACTCACTATAATATAGAGTCAGTAGCCTACTACTCAGTGTAATATAGAGTCATACAGTAGGACTACTATTCAGTGTAATATATATAGTCAGTAGGACTACTACTCATTGTAATATAGAGTCAGTAGGACTAATCTTCAGTATAATATAGAGTCAGTAGGACTACTACCCAGTGTAATATAGAGTCAGTAGGACTACTACCCAGTGTAATATAGAGTCAGTAGGACTACTATTCAGTGTAATATATATAGTCAGTAGGACTACTACTCAGTGTAATATAGAGCCAGTAGGACTACTACTCAGTGTAATATAGAGTCAGTAGGACTACTACTCAGTGTAATATAGAGTCAGTAGGACTACTACTCAGTGTAATATAGAGTCAGTAGGACTACTACCCAGTGTAATATAGAGTCAGTAGGACTACTACCCAGTGTAATATAGAGTCAGTAGGACTACTACTCAGTGTAATATAGAGTCAGTAGGACTACTACCCAGTGTAATATAGAGTCAGTAGGACTACTACTCAGTGTAATATAGAGTCAGTAGGACTACTACCCAGTGTAATATAGAGTCAGTAGGACTACTACCAGTGTAATATAGAGTCAGTAGGACACTACTCAGTGTAATATAGAGTCAGTAGGACTACTACCCAGTGTAATATAGAGTCAGTAGGACTACTACCCAGTGTAATATAGAGTCAGTAGGACTACTACCCAGTGTAATATAGAGTCAGTAGGACTACTACCCAGTGTAATATAAAGTCAGTAGGACTACTACTCAGTGTAATATAGAGTCAGTAGGACTACTACTCAGTGTAATATAGAGTCAGTAGGACTACTACTCACTATAATATAGAGTCAGTAGGACTACTACCCAGTGTAATATAGAGTCATTAGGACTACTACCCAGTGTAATATAGAGTCAGTAGGACTACTACTCGGTGTAATATAGAGTCAGTAGGACTACTACTCAGTGTAATATATAGTCATACAGTAGGACTACTATTCAGTGCTAATATATATAGTCAGTAGGACTACTACTCATTGTAATATAGAGTCAGTAGGACTACTACCCAGTGTAATATAGAGTCAGTAGGACTACTACCCAGTGTAATATAGAGTCAGTAGGACTACACCCAGTGTAATATAGAGTCAGTAGGACTACTACCCAGTGTAATATAGAGTCAGTAGGACTACTACCCAGTGTAATATAGAGTCAGTAGGACTACTACCCAGTGTAATATAGAGTCAGTAGGACTACTACCCAGTGTAATATAGAGTCAGTAGGACTACTACCCAGTGTAATATATATAGTCAGTAGGACTACTACTCATTGTAATATAGAGTCAGTAGGACTACTACCCAGTGTAATATAGAGTCAGTAGGACTACTACCCAGTGTAATATAGAGTCAGTAGGACTACTACCCAGTGTAATATAGAGTCAGTAGGACTACTACTCAGTGTAATATAGAGTCAGTAGGACTACTACCCAGTGTAATATAGAGTCAGTAGGACTACTACCCAGTGTAATATAGAGTCAGTAGGACTACTACCCAGTGTAATATAGAGTAGTAGGACTACTCCTCAGTGTAATATAGAGTCAGTAGGACTACTACTCAGTGTAATATAGAGCCAGTAGGACTACTACTCAGTGTAATATAGAGTCAGTAGGACTACTACTCAGTGTAATATAGTGTCATACAGTAGGACTACTACTCAGTGTAATATAGAGTCAGTAGGACTACTACCCAGTGTAATATAGAGTCAGTAGGACTACTACCCAGTGTAATATAGAGTCAGTAGGACTACTACTCAGTGTAATATAGAGTCAGTAGGACTACTACTCAGTGTAATATAGAGTCAGTAGGACTACTACCCAGTGTAATATAGAGTCAGTAGGACTACTACTCAGTGTAATATAGAGTCAGTAGGACTACTACTCACTATAATATAGAGTCAGTAGAAGTACTACTCAGTGTAATATAGGAGCCAGTAGGACTACTACTCAGTGTAATATAGAGAGTCAGTAGGACTACTACTCAGGCACATATAGAGTCAGTAGGACTACTACCCAGTGTAATATAGAGTAGTAGGACTAATACAGGTAAATAGAGTAGTAGGACATATAGTGTAATATAAGTAGTAGGACTACTACCCAGTGTAATATAGAGTAGTAGGACTACTACTCAGTGTAATATAGAGTCAGTAGGACTACTACTCAGTGTAATATAGAGTCAGTAGGACTACTACCCAGGTAATATAGAGTCAGTAGGACTACTACCAGTGTAATATAGAGTCAGTAGGACTACTACCCAGTGTAATATAGAGTCAGTAGGACTACTACTCAGTGTAATATAGAGTCAGTAGGACCACACTCAGTGTAATATAGAGTCAGTAGGACTACTACTCAGTGTAATATAGAGTCAGGGACTACACCCAGTGTATATAGATCAGTGGACACTGACCCAGTGTAATATAGATCAGTAGGACTACATTAATTTAAGTCACGAGGACTATACCCAGGCAACATATAGGAACTACTTATTTATTATAGACCAGGGAACTACGTGCAAAAAGCCATAGGACTCTACACAGTGAAATAGAGTCTGGGACTACATCAGTGTAGAGCCAGTAGGACTACTACCCAGTGTAAAAGAGTCAGTAGGACACACCAGGTAATATAGAGTCAGTAGGACTACACTCGTGTAATAGAGTCAGTAGGACACTACCCAGTGAATATAGAGTCAGTAGGACTACTATAGTGTAATATAGAGTCAGTAGGACTACTACCCAGTGTAATATAGAGTCAGTAGGACTACTACCCAGGTGTAATATAGGAGTCAGTAGGACTACTACTCAGTCTGTAGTTTACAGACGTA